>NC_137425.1:25932500-26212500 GCF_964374335.1 Astatotilapia calliptera | reverse complement strand
GGCACTTCAGATGTTTTAATGGAAGAACAGACTTTTTGTGCAACAACATGAAAATGACAAGACGATCAAGACGCGTGTCCGTGATGACGACCGGAGAAGGTGCTTGCTTGATGAGTCACTGTGGTCCTGATTGAGAAGAACACACTCGCACACAAAAAAAAAAAAAAACAGGTCTGAAAACACAGATGGAAGTGAGGTGGGGGTGGGTGGGTAGGGTGGAGGGGTGACGTAGAGAGGACATGGCATGAGGCAAGAATCAGCTGAGAGCTGGATGGGAGGGGAGCCGTGCCCAAGCTAGATCGGAGGCCAGCGAGCGTGTGTGTGTACGTGCGTGCATGTGTGTGCATGTCAGGTGTGCACCCATACACAAAACACCTCGCACACACGGAAGGAAAAAGGGAACAAAAGACTTTGAGACAGACACTAAACACTAAGTAGACCTACCTATGGTTAGAATTAAGAATCGGCCAAAAAAGATGCATAGGATGGTGGGAGGAAAAAAGAGAAGGGGGGAAAATAGGAAAAAGGTACAAAAGTGAAAAAGGCATAAATAGAAAATACAAGCAAGCCAATTAAAATGACTCTACTGGAGCTGTTTAAAGCGAAGAAATAAAAAAATTTTAAAAAAAGAACAGGTGGAGTCAAAAAGTAGCCAAAGTTACGGGTGGACAGTGACTGGAGTGGTGGGGTTGGGGGGAGGAGGAAAAAGGGGGGAGGTTGAGGAAGGAGAGAGCGTGGGCTGCACAGGGATAGAAAGGCTGGAAGTGATACGAATGGAGAGGAAAGCAGGAAAGAATGAATGAAGGGGAGGAGGGGGGAAAAAAAGAGGATAAAAGGGGCCAAAAAAAAAAAATCCCCGTCCTCTTTTTCTCTGTCCCTCTGCCTCTCTCTCCCTCCTTGTCTCGCTCATAAACAGAAGAAATTGTTGACCAGGTAAATGGCGAAATAGATAAGAAGACAGAGGACCGAGAGAGCGAGCAAATGGAAAGGCAAAGCACCTCCCAGCAGCGCGATGAGGAAAAAAAAGAACAAAAAACGAAAGATAAAAGCAAATACTCCAGTGGCCTCCGTTGTCTCCAGTCTGTGTGTGGAAGGGGGGATTGGCTGTTGCCAGTTGTTCCCCTTCCCCGGCTGCCTTCTGCTTTCTTCTTTCTCTCCTCCCAAAAAAGACTTCCCATCCAGATGACAAAAAAAAAGGAGGGGGTAATAGAAAAAGAAAAAAAGCAGCAGGCACAGACGTCCTTCTTTCTCTCAACTCTGGTCAGAAATCACACGCCACTCACACAGGTTAGACATTGTTGCAGTGGCAACGCACAGTATCACCAATATTGCTCAGCGGGAGGAAAAAAAGGCATTGGTGTTGCTGCTAGTCAAGCACTGCCTACCTCATGAGGAAGAATACTGAGCTGGAATTGCTCTGTCTCCCCTCTCCCGCCCATTCCTGCGAAAAAGATGGGAGGATGGGAGGTGGGCCCACTCACTGCATTAGTATTCATTGAAAGAGTGTGAGAGTGAGAGAGAGAGAGGGGGGAGAGAGACATGAGGAGGTGGAGGAGGAGGAGAGGGGGTGCCTTCCAACAAATGTCGAGGAACCAAACCGGTGTGTGAAACTGATAAGAGACTGGCTCCCCCTAGAGTCAATCATTAATACACGAGCAAGTAAACTGGAAGCACTGGGAGCGCCATGGGAACGTGCAGCACCCGTGACCTGACTTCAGGTCATCCAAACCTTTGATGTCAGAACCTGTGAGGACACGTTCTCTGCCTCAGTTTTGCAGCGTGCCTCCCAACGGCACGGCATTACTGTAATCCACTTACAGAACAGTTCAGTGCTCAGTCTTACAGATCAAATTTGCTTTTCTCTGAAAGGATTCCTGCGTGATGAAGCACCGTTATAGACCGATGGTGGACAAAAACATCAAAAGCCTTCTGGTCCATATTACCAAATTATAGGTGAATAATTACCTTGCAATGAAGCTGGAGGTGGAATGCATGTGAAACAGGTTCAAAATGTGGCAGAGGTTTTTCTGTCAATAGGCCAGACTTAGATGGACATGTCAAGATCAGATCTGTGATGACCATTTACAGAGTTTCAGGTATCTGTGGAAATACAATAAAACACAGTGAACTCTATGTTTTCACTATATACAACAGAGCAATAGCCCTAACCAATGCAGATACCTGACCTGGTCTCTTTTTTTATCTGTGCATATGCTGTATATCTCATTTCTGTTATTTATTATGATTAATGCTTGCTTTTTCTTTAAGCACCGATGTGGGACAATTTCGTTATACTATTGTACACAGTGTGACAATAAAGAGCTAAAGTTGTGTTTATCCTCCAAGGTTCATAAAGAAAACACCGAGCAGTGCCGGACATAAGCTCGTCTCTCCATACCTACATATGTATTTTCTCATAGCAAGGCGACATTACCAACGTGCGTGTTTTAAATTCAGTCTAAGTTACCTTAAGCTGTTGCAGGGTAACAACCAGTGGCAAGGAAGAAACGACCACGCAGTCAACTTAGGAGGACTTAGGTGTAACTATATCGCCGCCTTGTGGTCGATATGTAACAGATCGACTGTGCGGTGTGTGATTTAGCATGCCTGGCTCCACTCCGCTACAATCACAACACAGGTCAAAGATGGCAGCGCTGTCATCGCCCCTGCGAGTGTGTCGTGGAATCCTGAAAGAATTGCGTGCAATTCAGGGACCGAGTTACAAAAAGTCACTAGCTTACAACTATGTTATGGACCAGTTTCGCAAGAATAAGGTAAGCATACCAGTAAATGCGCAAAGCCTGATGTTAGCTCAGTTGCTAACTACTGCTGCACTGGGCTCGCATGGCAGTCGTTGGCTAGCCTGATAACTATTGAATGAAAACGTTCTGTTTCGTTTTATTGGCGTTAAGAGGACATATTTAAGCAGTTTACAGCAGTGCTAACAGACCTGTTGCCTAACATGATGCTGAAAAGTGGTTGTTGTCTACTTGACACGTGCTTAAAAGCTGTAAGCAAGGTGACTGAAGCAGAAGGGCACACAAACGTTAGCTAGCAGCTAATTAGCCTAAGGTGTCGCGTTTAAAATCATCAAAATCGTCGTTGATTCAAATTGTTAGTGTTTTTCACTCCATGGAAAACTCCAAGTTAAATATATTTGTGGGGATTTTTTTTTAAACCAAATGTATATCTACTGATATTCATATACTTTTGCATTTAAGTTAATTGGAACCAAAGCTGCTGAAACTACTCGCTTCATTAAAGCAGTCAGTCCAGACGACGTTATCTCCATCTAAGCGATTCTCTATCTATATTTAGCCGTACAGACATACACTGTGTATTATTAATGGTTGGGAGAGTGTGGCTTAACATGGGGCTTGAATCTGCAGTCACTGAAGCAAAACAGCTGGGAGGAACGCTTGTATGTCGTTTCGCATTTATCGTCCTTTAAAGGCATCCCAAGGCTTTATAATGTATAGCTGCTGGTCTGTGGGGACTAAACTAAACGCATATTGTCCATGCTGCTGTTAGAAATCCTGAAAGGGGGTGGGACACACACACAGACTGATGAAAGCATACCTGTTTATCATAAAGCGGCAATTTTCTATGCTGATTCCAGGGTACCTTCTACTTTATTCATCTGTATTTTCTTTATGGTAACTTTTTTTTTGTAAACAACACTAGACGAACAGTTTCTCTTATTATGTTATTGTTTATCATCCATTTGTTTCTTTTATATTCAACCTTTCACAGGTGACTGGAGAAAGGTACTGCCGTGCCAAGCAGGAAGCGCACCATGCCTCACACACATACCTGTGTTTACTAGCTTCCACTAGAAACCACCTGGTCCTGCACAATCTTTACCATGGCAAGGGAGAGCGCAGCCCAGAAGAGGTGGCTGGTCTCGTGGGGCTCAGGTTGCCCACCCAGCCAGGAGGCAAAGGCTGGGAGAAGTGAGGACACTGGACAAACAGTCTTTAAAATCTTAAGAGTCGTGTGTGTTTGACTCATCTGGACAGTCGAGCTCATGTAAATCAAACTCTTTGACAGGTTGGGAGTTATGTTATGTTATGTGAGCTTTCTGAGAGATTATTTTACCTGTGTTCAAAAGGTAGAAAAAATCAGTGTACTGTGAAAATGTAAGCTGCGGTTAAAATCTGATTTAATATATCGCCCCCACTACTAATCCACAGCTCTGTGTGTGTTTAAATGCAATGATTAAAAATAAATGTAAGTACATTTTTATTTTTGAGTTATTTCTATTAAAACAGGAATCATTTTGACACTTTTTCTGGAAGGATGTTTATACAATATAAATACATCATCAAACACATTGTGTTATTTAAACTGTTAATTAAATAAGTCCTTTATTTTGATTTCATGTACTTAAGGAGCCGGTAAATACACTTCATCAGAAGCTGATCAGCTAGGATATTTAGCACACAATGTAAAATATGGCACGCTGATGAAGCTTACAGTGGACAGACTTTGCTAAGACTTATTTTACTCACTGTGTGTTATTTTACAAGTAACATAAATGTGTAGTTTTTTTAGTTTTAATCTGAGTGCATATTGTGTACTTTTTTTTTAAACCAGTAACTAACCTCCCCCCTCTTTTTGAAACAATGGCTCAGCCTTATGTGGTTTCGAGGTATGCAGTGAATCCTGAATGTTGCAGATTTAAAAAAAAATCTTTAAGAGACTCAAAACTCCTAATCACTGCCTTATAGCCAATGAAAGTGCCCCTATAACACTTTTCCTTATTTTTTCTCATATGGGCACTAATGGACACTTCATTAGGTACACTTGATGAACTGGATGTTAATGCAAATATCTAATCAGGCTGTCACATGGCAGCATATCAGTGCATGTAGGCATGGTGAAGATGGCTGAGCCCTCATTTCAATAAAAGGTGGTGGGAGTGCATGCAACAGTGCAAAAGTCTTTAGTCACCCTTTATTTTTCTAGGGAAATGGGAGTAGTAATTTATTGAAGCAAGTGCAAACACATAGAAATACAGTATATACAACAGAAATATCTTGTATGACCTTTATTCTTCAAGACAGCATGAACACTCTTGCAGTTTTCTTGTCATTTTTTAAGTAGTTCTCAGAAATAGTTCTCCAGGCTTACTGAATGACAAAGCTGACTTTTGCCAAATTACGCAAAAACTAAACTGAAATTTGGCTCTGCAAGGTACTCGATGTTCAAATATTAAAGTCAGTAATATCTATGAGCCAAATGTTTTTTACTGAGGGCATTGACCGAGGCCTAGTATAAGATAATGATATGAACTGTGCATCATACTAAGCTATGGAACGCCAGGACTGCCATAATGAATTAATTAAATACACCATTAAATAATTAATTAAATGTGTCAATAATTAATTAAAATTGGAATTAATTAATTAAATAAATAGTTATGACACATGTAATTAATTAATTATTGACACATTTAATTAATTATTTATGTATTTCACATTTTAATTAATTATTGACACATTTAATTAATTAATTATTGACACATTTAATTAATTATTTATGTATTTCACATTTTAATTAATTATTGACACATTTAATTAATTATTGACACATTTAATTAATTATTTAATGATATATTTATTTATTTCATTTTGGCAGTCCCGGCGCCTGGCTCTCGTCATGAAATAATTTTATCTGTCAGCCTCACCCATCACACTCAGGGGGCGGGGTTAACGCTGCCCATGCAGCTTCTCTAACATTTGATTGGTTGCCGTGCAAAGTAAGTCAAAACAGGTCGATCCTAGATAATCGATTGCTTGTGTAGACTTGGGGCAGCCAGTTATCCCAGAATGCAGATCAAATCACAGGCAGCAATGGTGGTGGTGTAGTTTTAAAATACCCCGTTTTTCTGTCACCAGCTACACTTTTAACAGTGTTTTAGCCGCGAATGTCGCGCCGTATGTCTGGTCAGGTTGTCAACATAGAACATGCTTGCAAAAGTGCTCAGATGTTTTCAGAGATTTCACTAGCTCTGCTAACAGTTAGCATGCAGAGCGCACCGAGGGGGTACATTAACCGGTTTGTTTACATATTCCACTCTCCGTGTTCCACATGTTGCATTCGCAGATTCTCATTTTCACCGAACGATCGTCTCTTTCCGCCTGGTCTTGTGTCTCTGTGCTTCTGTAACATAAAGAACGAGCTGACATTTTTCTCACGAAACCAGCGATCAGCTCAACAGACCCTCAGTTTACCTGCATGCATCCTCCTCCTCATCTGTCAGCTGTTTAACACCTGCTGCTAATTCAAGAAACAGCCTAGTTACCTGGTGATAGTCACAGTTTAACTGGGCAGCCGGTGCTCGATATAAAGCAATGTCAGCGCATTTTTCTGCACAAGATAAGTAAATATAGTGTTTTCCCCGAGCGCAGAGCTGCTGGAGCTCGTTTCCTTACAGAGCACTTTATAGGCGAACAGCTTCATCAGCGGCTGATGTCCAATCACCGGCACACAGCTTTCAAACCTCAGCTGAGTTTTAGCTCTCAGTGGTTAAACGCTGGACTTCATTCACTCAGGTTCTGTCTGTCGGGTCACGTTTACTTCGCTGTTTTATTTACAACTGAGCAAATCGGTTTGGCTGAGGTTAAAGTTACGTTTCATAACTGCATAGTTTCACAGACGTTTAATGGTTCACTGGCACATGTGTTAGACTGAACTATCATCTAAATATCATCTGTTTTTTAATAGTTATTCAACTGTATTCTAAGCACCAGCTGTCTGTTAGAATGTGATTTTTTTTCTCTCTCTGTTGGCAGAGGTATAAAAATGCGCAGGAAAATCTGACGTGCATGGCGAACTTCACCGACGATATTTAGGGAGGAATAAACACACATCAAACATAAATGAACCATTTGTCTGTCTCCATAATTGAGAGCATTTTCTCTTCTTATGTCAACACTCTCTCTCTCTCTCTCTCTCTCTTTTTTTTTTTTTTTTTTTTTTTTGCTTTTTCGGTCATGTTATGTTTACCTGTCAAAGGCTTGTTACAAACTATGAAACACATTGTGCAGACTTCTGGATGTTAGAAGAAAACGAATACTGCTCATGAATGAGACTAAAGGCAGGAAGGTGTCCTTTAAAACTAAACATGTTAATAGGACCTCCCTGTTTATATCATAGTTTATGATATAGCACGTGTATTTCAGTAATAGCCTGCTGAGGCCACTATACGTGCTGGCCTCATATCAAATGTGAAGGCAGACTGAGTCTATGTTTGACGTTTGTTTATATCTAATCTTCCTTTTCAAACATTTAAACAGCAGCGAGTCTGCAGCTGAGGGAATACAAATTCAAATTGTCGGAACAGGTTTGCTCGTTTCTTGGATTCATTTGGTGATTTATTAAATGTATAACTGTAATTCTAATCTGCTGCTGAGTCTCTTACACTTTTCTTTATGCTGTATATTTTCACGTCTCTGGAATAGTTGGCAGTTAGATAGTCAGCTGGGAAACTTTGTGTTAACTCATGGAGCTGAGGATATCGTGGATATGTTGACCTCGCTGCGTGGTGTACAGAGCGAGGTCAGCATGATTAATATTCACAATAAAAATATTAGCCGAACATCATGAAGTCTGTATGTGTTTCATAGTGTCGAACAACCTTTGTACAGTTAAAGCCAGCAGTTACTACATGACGGAAACACCAACGTTATCTCTTTTATGTGTTTATACACAGGTCACGCTGATTACTGAACAAAAACCCAAAGATCAGATGTTAAACAGATTTGCTCTCTCTCCTCCTTAAACATTGTGGCATGAATAAGGCACGGCGGGACCACAGAGCGACGTTCAGAGCCAACTTTATTTGATTCACATCACACCACACCACCACCAACCCCTGAGTCCCCGTGTTTTAACACGGCGGGCGTGATTGCGGATGCCGTGCAGGTGCGTCCGCACGGCCCCGCAGACCACGCCCCACCACATACCCCCATCGCCCGATTGAGGCCGGGGAGTGATCCGGCCAAACCTACTCCCCCCCGCGACCTGGGGCGAGACTCGGCCCCTACACATCGGCGCCCCAGCCCCCGACCAAGCGACGGGGAAGCGTCCGTTCTGGTGGCCGCCCGCGCATCCAGCGGCAACGACGAAGCTGGTCCGGAGGTCGGCCGCGTAGCAAGCGGACACGGCCCCACCGGCATGGCCGTGTGCTCCTGCACACAGGCGGCTGGGCAGACGCCAGGCGCGCAGAATCGACTGGTGGCAGCGAGGCTGGACTAGCCAGCCCGCCGATCCCCGGCCTAGCGGGGCTGTCCCGCTCCTCTGCCTCCAACTCCGGCTGCACAGGCTGCCCTGGAGCAGGGACCTCCGTCTCCCCGCACAGCTGCTCCGCCACCGCCTCCGCCACTCCCGTTTGGAGCGGCTCCCCGCACTGCGCCTCCGCCCCCAGCAGGCACCGCCCCTCGCCCCCCTCCGGGTGGAGCGACTCCTCTGCCTCCGGCAGGTGTAGACCCTCGCCCGCCTCGTCCTCGGCCTCCGATTGGAGCGGCTCCTCCACCGCTCCCGGCAGGAGCAGCCCTTCACCCGGCTGCTGCTCCTCCTCCTCCGGCAGGCTCGGACCCCCGCGTGGCTCGTCCACCACCTCCGGCTGCCGAGGTGACCCACACGGCTCCTCCACTGTCCTCGAGACACACTTGTGGGGGTGGCGCCCAGGCCCAGAGCAGCGCTGCCAGCTCTGCCATCTTCCCCAGGTGGCGTTCGCTCTCCTGCCGCAGCTCCTCCTGTTGGCGACGCACCTCCGCCGCCTGCTTCCGCTGGGTGGCCGCTATTTCGGCCACCATCTCGGCCAGCTCTTTCCTTTCCTGGCTCTGGTAGGTACCCGCCATGCCGCCTCCTGGGTTTCGGCACCAATGTGGCATGAATAAGGCACGGCGGGACCACAGAGCGACGTTCAGAGCCAACTTTATTTGATTCACATCACACCACACCACCACCAACCCCTGAGTCCCCGTGTTTTAACACGGCGGGCGTGATTGCGGATGCCGTGCAGGTGCGTCCGCACGGCCCCGCAGACCACGCCCCACCACAACATGTTTTTAATGTTAGTTATAATTCAGAATTGGCGACTGAAACACGTAGGACACATAAGAACATCAGGAAATAAAACACCGATAAATATAACCTCAGTAAAAGAAGTCAGCGGGGGTTACTACAGCTGTGTACCGGGGCCTGCGCTTTGTCGGTGGGATTGCTTGCGAGGCGAGCGGGTCTATCCCACGCTTTGCCGTGAGACTGGGACGACATCTCCGAAATCATCGAAACACTTTTGCAAAGAGGCTGTATCTTGACAAACCGACCAGACACATGAAGATTAAACCACTACATTCTCGGCTAAAAAAATATTAAAACGGTATTTGGTAACACACAAACAGGGTTTTTCAAAGCTCAGTTCTGTTAGCTTCCACATGCCGGTTGTTGTGTGCTAGAAACAATGGCCACCAGGCCAAAGCAATGGTTTTGACTCGATCAGCGTTAACCCCGCCCCCTGAGTTTGATGGGTGAGGCTGACAGATAAAATTATTTCATGATGAGAGCCAGGCGTCAGGACTGCCAAAATGAAATAAATAAATATATCATTAAATAATTAATTAAATGTGTCAATAATTAATTAAATGTGTCAATAATTAATTAAATGTGTCAATAATTAATTAAAATGTGAAATACATAAATAATTAATTAAATATGTCAATAATTAATTAATTAAATGTGTCAATAATTAATTAAAATGTGAAATACATAAATAATTAATTAAATGTGTCAATAATTAATTAATTACATATATCATAACTATTTATTTAATTAATTAATTCCAATTTTAATTAATTATTGCCACATTTAATTAATTATTTAATGGTGTATTTAATTAATTCATTATGGCAGTCCTGGCGTTCCATACTAAGCTACTGTTTGGAGTCCCAGAATAAAAACGTGGAGCTGAAAATAAGCAGGTTGACCTTCAAGTTAAATTAGGAGCTCTTTGAAACTGTCAGCAAGAGAATAATGAGTTAAATAGGCCTACACAAGACATCCCATGGACTCTCCCATTAATTTAGGTCCACAAACCGGGCGACATCGGATCTTTGCCCCTCTGTCAACAGTTCCCTCATACAGTACATCGTTTTTCTGGCTAGTTTTATCCATTCCACTTTTTCATAAATCCTATCCTTCCTGTTTCCCTTACTCTGCAGTCGTGACTAACATTGCCTTCAGTCTGAATTTAAATAGACAAACCCTAAAGCAAAGCTCAAACTCACAGTTGACACACGGAGTAAGACGTGCACTCGTGTGCTGCCCCGAACTAACCCACGCGCACAGCCCAGCAATCAAGGTCCAATGCGTACTGACAAACCAAAGGCTTGTGTCAAAAAATTATACTGCACAGAAAGCCCCCCACAGTTTCAGGCTTCCTGGAACAGACAGAATGAGGGAGACCCTGGCACTGCAGGTCATTCTGCTTTTCCGTGGTGAGAGTTTGAGGAGATGGCGTTAATAATAATGCAGCATCTCACGGTTATGCAATTAAATGCATAATTGTATGTATGCGGGGGCAACCTGGTAGTTCGTGGAGTAATAAGTGGTAGAAAATTGGTGACATGTTGATAAATTGATTCTCCAATTAAATGAAGTTAACGATGGTAAATGAAAACTGGCGGTGATACAAGTGAGCGTCAAGCTTGTACGAGGAAAACCTGTGAGAGAGAGAGAAGAGGGCGGGGACAGTCAACTACTCAGAGCGGAGGATGATTTTTTTTTTTTAATCATTCCTTGGTTTAGAAAAGGAGGAAGCATCTCCAACTTCTGCCTCCGAAAAAAGAAAGAAAGAAAGAGTCATTTGTGAGTCTGTGCTCGCTGGAGCGTAGTGCGCGCTCTTCGCTGGAGGAGAGGAGCATCTGGATATTGCTGTGAGTTACCTCTTGCAGTTCAAGATTTTTCCAGGAGTTGGGGGACGACATTTAAAAAAAAACTGCCATACTAGAGAGCAAGCTGTTTGCAACAAACAGAAAGGCGAGAGGGAGGAGAAACAGAACTAAAGGAGCGGAGAGAGGAGAGGTGACTTGGCCGAAGCGACATGTTTGGCATGTTTAAGAATTCACTCTTCGGAAACACCGAGGAGACGGAATATAAGCTGCTCAGCAGCGAGACGAAGGTAAGCAGCGTGTGTGCTCAGACAAAGCTTTCTCGTTCTCACATGCTTTGCTCCTGCGATTTCCTTCTTCTGAGTCTTTATCCTTGGCTTTACGCGCGTGTACAGTTACGATTACGCACAGCGATTCTGTCAGATTATAAATGTGCGAGTTTCCCTCCTCTGGTTCCATGAATATTTCACCTTTTACTTAATTCTGTGCAGGTCGTGTTATTAGACTTTCGTTTAAAATTAACACGGTGATTAGCCTGCTGCTGCAGGCCAAACAGCCTGACAGTGACCTATGAGGATGCATGCTGATCCACAGCGTGGGGGGTAAAGTGTAAACCAGCCCCAGGTTCTCCTCCAACCAACAAGGCAGAAATAATTGAAGATGGTGACGCATAATCTTAAAACAAGAACATTCACAGGGGACTAAAATCGGAAAGACTGAGGGTTCATGTTCGGTGTGGCTCACTGTTTCTTTCCAATATGGCACTGTGTGCGTGTGTGTGTGTGTGTGTGTGTGTGTGTATAAAGACACAGTAACTGTCGCTGGGGTGGAAGAGGATGCTGATCAGACCTGTGTGAACTCTGATACGGATTGTAGGTGCTCTGATACACCAGCCATCCCTGCTGAGGAGAGTAACAAAGACTCAGCTCCACCATGCATAATGTGTTTGTTTTTATGTTTACTGTAACCACACCGTGGAAAAATAACCGCAAACTCACTGATGTGTTAATAACTAAGGCCTCGCGGCTGTTTCAAGGTTATTCTCTCAGGCTCTGTGTGCCCACCGCTATAAATGTGCATGCAGTCATCTACTATTGGTCTTGACGCGCATGTTTTAAAAGTATCTTTGTGTGTTCATCTCCTAAATAGCAGCTAACTTTTGGGAGAAAGACAAAGGCAGGCGGACAAACAGGATTTCCAGCCCAACTGACCAGACAGGCAGGGAATTAAATGACCCAAACGGACACAAGCAGAGTCAGATCTGTTCTGACAGCATACTTTACATCTGTTGTCAGAATCAGAAACTCAAAAACAGACAGTTGAAGCCAGCAGTATGTGCACACATAACAGTTTGTTTGTTTTTTTAGATTGGAAGCACTTCCACTAACATTTAATCTTGAATTACAACCTTATTTTAATGGAGACCTGTCAGAAATACAGGATTCTTGCTAGTGAGTGATCATTTGTATTAACTGTCCAATGTTCAGTGTATCACTACACTTAGAAAACAATCTGGAGGCTCATTAAATCTCTGTACTTGATTGATGTTTAAAAAGCAGGTGCTGAAATCAGAGCTTGTCACATGATCTGTGGAGCACCTGTGTGACTCTGACACCCAACACGCTTAATTAATTCTGACACAGAATACAGACAAGCGCACACACACACAGCAGAACATAGAGTATTGTTTCAAAATAAGATGAACTGACGGGCACTTTAGCAGTCAGTGCTGATAATAACTTCAGTGTGCTCGGTTCAGGCGCTGAATAATTATCACTGTATAAGCTGGCATCAGACAGCCGGTAAACACACACATGCACACAAAAAGAGATGCATGACAGACAAATTAATTGCACTACTTAACTGAAGTCAGGCTCTGCTTTCTTTGTGTGTCACCCATATGCAACATTAATGGCGGTCCCACTGACAAGCTATACAGGGCAAAAACCCTGTAATTACTATGCAGGAGCCCGGGTACTCGTCACAAGTTAAAGTTTCACAGTAACTCAGCGTTATCTTGCATGTGTAGAGGAATAAATATGGCTATAGGGTCCTCATAAGGCCACTCCAGAGGATTTCAGGTCCTCTGTGGGTTTTAAATAAGATTATGAGGATGAAAAGGTGTTGGTTACAAAGGTAAAGCAAAAGGAAATGTTTTTTAGCATCTGGGGATTTGATAGACAAAGAATTACTAATTCAATTTGAAAGATGAAGATATTTGCATGATATTTTTAGATTTGAATGTCCCTCCAGGGTAGTGAAAACATGCTCAAGAAGCCCACATAGGACTGAGACTGTGCAGTGGAAACTGTGCCCCAAGCCTGTTTCCATTGTTGCTTTTCTTTGTCGCTGTTATCACGTTGAGATAAACACCTTATCTGCAAAATAAACGACATATTTCACAGAGGCCAGCAGGTTGAAGTCACTGCATATTATTCAAAAGAAGTGGATGACAACGATATAATGCAGTTAAATTTCAGTGCACGAACCTAATCTTACAAACGCAGAAGCATGTGCACAGTGTGACCGTGTCAGTGAGTGAAAAGCTGCTTTTGAAACCTGCATCACTCCATCAAAACCCATCCAAATTCCTGCTCCGCAGCATGGCTGAGTGACCGTGCTCCACGTTAACCCCACTTAATCATATTTAATGTAAAACTGTTGCATCATATTAACGCTGTGAAAGAGAGCGCGCAGTGTGTGTGTGTTTTCTTTTTGCATGTGCTCTGTTATGTAAGACTGTGTCTCTTCCCCATTATTCTATGTAAGCCGACGGAGCCCTGCAGAGCAGAAGAAGAAATTAAATCAAATCAGTATAAATATGTTTCATCTGTATGTGCCCACTTTGGTCTCACACACACAGACACTGAACTCTCTGTGTGTAAATCTCGGTAGTTCAGGGCTTCTGTCCTTAGAAGCAGATTGTCAGCATCAGTGTGTCAGAGGTGAATCATATCTGGGCTTGACCTCTGCTGCTCCCATCCCCAGGATGAGAACAGTGGTGTTTGCGTGTGTGTGTGTACAGAACAGGAGGTCTGCATTCGTGCAGCAGTGACTGGCCTGCCGATGCCTTAAGACGTCCTCCAATTTCCTTTTTCTTCCCTAGGATGGAGTCAGCTTTGAGGTGCGACGGTATGATGCTGCTAAGTTTGCTGCTGTTTCCTCTGAGGGGCGAACCTTCGACCAAGTAACAGGAGAGCTAATGAGGAAGCTGCTCATGTATATTGGCGGAAGCAATGAACAAGGTAAACCAAGTGGAGAATAAATCCTTCAAGTGGATCATGTGCCACGTTCGCTGAGAATACCAAATTAAGTTTGAGCCAAGAAGACCTTCAGATACTTTCTTTCAGCTTTGCTGTCACCTTCCAAAACATATTTAGTGCCAATAAATAACAGCCATGAAGCACAAATTCACTGGACTAATCACTGCTGCCAAGTTGTAGTTTTCATAAGCGACAGACCATGATGATTTTTTGTTGAGTTGGTGGTCAATCCTGGAATTTATGAAAGAATAAAAATATTTTAAAAAGCTGCTTTTTTTTTTTCAGTTGTCTAAAAATATGATTAATCATACTTTTTTCTGTTTTAAGATCTCCAGAAGCAAGTTTGAGCCAACTAAATTTTATTTATATAGTATAATTCAGCTCCCCTCAATGGGCCTAACATTGCAAGGTAAAACCCTTACAATGTTAACCTCCTAGGACCTGGCGTCCACATATGTGGACATCACTTTTTGGGTTGTCTAGACCAAAATACTAAATTTTGCTCTACGAGAGCCTGATATCCACTTACGAGGGCATCATATTACGGATGTCCTCATATGTGGATCTCATTTTTCTCAGAAACAAAAATCAAGTAAAAAATAAATCAGGTAATTCTTTGTTTTTACATTGATTAGGTCCCAATCAGCCCAAATAGCAAAGAGAAATTAAAAATGCATGCCATGAAAGAGTTGAAAAAGAGTTGAGAAAACAACAGAAATCAGACACAAGCATTTGGCAACAGTGGGAAGGAAAAACCCTGATTTAACAGGAAGAGAACACCAACAGAACCAGAGTGAGGGAAGGGAAGCAGCTGGGGGTGAGAGGTAAGAGCAGAGATCAAAGGAGGGCTTGAAGAGACAAGAAGTTAATGACATGCAGTAGTGGTGGTAAAAGCATTAGAAGTGAAAAGAAGATCTCAGTGCATCATGGGAAGTTCTCCAGCAGCCTTAGCCTATAGTAGAATAACTCATGGTTCAGGACCACCCGATCCACCTCCAACTATAACCTTTATCAAAAAGGCAGTTGTTTTGGCAGTTACTTTCAAACATTATCAACAGTAACTTTAATTTTAATGATCACTGAGATATTTAAAGAAAAATCCATGAATAGAATTACAAGTAAAATCTAAAAAGTGTGCCAGCTTTGCCTCAAAATATGTTTGTTTTCATTGCTGTTGTTAAATTCTGCAGTTGATTTCAATTCGGGATTCTTTGGATGCATCCAGCAAAAGAAAGTTGGCACTTTGAAGCACCCTAAAGCAATACAAATGAGCATAATGGAATCAACACATGGCTCAAACTTCAGGGCCAAACTTATCTTAAATAAACAGAATATTTTTACATAGAATTTAACTGGGTTGACTTTAGGTGACTCACAGATACAGATGTTCTCTGGTTCCCTGCTGTAGTTAAGGTAAATAGAAGTGCAGTGTGAAATAGGCATTTATTTCACTGTTGGAGGTATGATTTACATGTGCTGCTTTGCAGCGTCTCTGTTATTGCTATCAGTGTTGCATTTGCATAATTTTGTTACATAGTCCACAAAAAAAGTGCACAGTTCCTGCCCTTTAGATTTGGGTAATGCCGCTGCAGGGAGAGAGTTTCTCTGCTGTCTCTTCCATGTTCCTCCTATTTTTGAAATTCCCTTTCCGTCTCACACTTTAAATCATAAGGTGAGGCCATGGGTACAGCAGCTCCCATCATAATGACAGTGTACCCGCGAAACGATGGGGTTTTCTCTCGCCGCTTGGTGGTGGCCATCCGCATTCCCACCAGCTACCAGCAAGAACCCCCGACTCCCACCGACAGTGCCATCAGGATTGAAGAGAGGCCCGGCATGACCGTCTATGCTCTGTATGTGTCATTTAAAGTGGTTCTATTACTACTATTACTATTTGATGTGTATACAGCAAGTGCTTTGAAATCTTTTTCAATTTGCAGGCAGTTTGGAGGCTTCGCAGGGGAGAGCGAGTACAGAGCAGAGGCCCTGCGTTTGACACGTACCCTGGGCGAGACGGCCCCCTTTCAGCGCAAGCAGTACTTCTGCTGTAGCTATGACCCGCTCAGGCCTTACGGACGCAGAAATGAGGTTTGGTTCCTACAGGAGGAGCCATAGACGGTCAGATCTCGTGCTAAATTCTTTATTCATTTTCCTCACTTACAGTCATGTAACCCTAAAACTGAGTTTGGGTGTTTACAAAAAGGGACAACTTGGGATTCAGTGGAGTAGTAATTTTTTCTCATTTCATGACATTTTCTCTAATTTAAAGTCATGAAACTGGCCTAAAGTGACCGAACGCTTCAGAACAACTATTTGGAGTTCTGCAAAGTATGTTCAGCAATTTAATATAAAATAAATTCCATGAGTTCAAACAGCATCCACACTGCTGCTCAGATGTTTGGGGTTGATTTGGATTCATCTAAGGCGCCATGCAAGCAAACAAAAATGTCCTATATGACAATTAATGATTAATGAAATCGTGCATTATTTATGACTTTCAGTGGAACATCTATCTAGACCTATGGTGGTCAGTGTTCTGCAACCATCCATTAGCACATTTTGTTCTTTAAGTGATAATCAGGAAAAACTCGTTTTGTTTCACAGTTCAATTGCAAGTGCTGATTCAAGAATCAACAGCATTTGAGTGCTCGTTTCTTTTAAAAAAAAAGGTTCTTCAAGCAGGAAACCAACAAAACCAAAGATTGCATAAAAAGGTGTGTGCTACTTCCTTAACAGAACAGAGCAATGTGGTTTTAACTGGAGCAGTAAGAGAAGTGGAAGGCTCTGGTAAACAGCTGAGAAAGAGGCCCGCGGTGCCTGCAGTCTGACAAACAGATGCCTCCAAAGTCCTCAGCTGGACAGTTTCATTAAGTGATTTTTTTTTTTGATTTTTTTTTTTAAACAGATGAATCCAAAACAACTTTATTGATCTTCATCGATTCTCTAATCAAAGAGGAGTTCTGATGATGATGATGGCTGCTGAAAATGGGCCTCTGTGTCTCTACACAGATATTGCATTAAAAATCATTAAGCACATTGAAAATAGACAGAAAACATAAAACCGAAGTGTTTTTCTTTACAAAAATTTCCTAATGATCACCAAACATTTTCTCCAAGATGGGGAGGGTACACTCACTGTCCACTTTATCAGATCTGTTCAACAGATTGCTGGTGCGAATATCTAATCAGCCAATCACATGGGAGCAACCTTAGTAGAATTGTGCATCCCCATTGGCCTCCACCATCATCAGATGTCAATCCAACAGTCTTTGGGATGAGGTAGAACAAAAGATTCACATCATGGATGTCAGGCCAGCAAATCTGCAGCAGCTGTGTGATGCTGTCGTGTCATTATGGACCAAAATCTCAGAGGAACGTTTCCAGCGCCTCGTTTAATCAATTGAGTGCAAAAGGAAATCTAAGCTGGTAGTCGGGCGTAGCAGTGAGTGTAGATCTAAAAGAAATTACTGTTAAATAAATTGGAAAGTTACTGGGATTTTTTTTTTTTATAGGCATAAGACTGGATGATCAAATCTAAATCCAAACAAATCAGTCTCGTCGTTTCCTTTTGGATTTCTGTGTTTGTCCTTGAAGGTATATAAAGTCTCAGTAGCGCTCCCGTCTCCATGAGTACACATGCTCCACACGTTCATGCTAGTTTACAACTTAGCGATGACTACAAAGAAATGTATAGCATTATTTAACGTACATGGTAGTAAAAACCACACATCCTTTTCCTGAGTAAGGAACTGGAAAAAACAGGAGTTGAGCCATAAAGTAGAATTAATGTTCAGTCTCTGTGAGTGAAACCTAGATACATAGCCACTGGTGTCGATCTAAACTCTGTGATTATGCATTGGTCCTGAAAGCATTTGTGTGTAGTAAATATGTTGTTTTATTGCAGTGCATGATAATGCAATCATTACTTATTAAGATATTTAAACTGTGTTATGTGTACAGTGTGATTCTGTGATAAAACTGACCATATTGTTCAGATTTGACTGTGTTTAATAATCTAATAAATATATTATTTAATTAGAGTGTGGATTATTCTTATTGTCCATCATTCCATCATTTGTAAGAGTCAAAGGGTATGTGAACAACTTCCTAAGAAGACCAGCAACGCTGTGTGACTTCATCAGTCTCACATCACTATGTTGCTTGGTGGGCATTTCTTTATGCACAACTGAGGTCCCAACACAGCTTTTCAATAAAGGCTCGCCTTGACTTGGCCACTGCTTTTCTTTTTCAGCCTTTCTGTTGTAGATTTGCTGATGTGCTTGGGATCATCACTCTGTTGAATGACCTGGTTTGGGCCAAGCTTTAGCTGTCGGACAGACGGAGTCACAATTGACTTTAGGATACTTTACAGAGTTGGTGTGTCTGTGAAGGTTCTCAGTCATCCAGGTCATCGTAGTCTAAGGAGCTTGGAAAGCAAAGCATGTGGACTTCTTTGAGTTGCTTGAAGAAGTTTCACCTCTCATCCGAGAAGCTTCTTCAGTTCTAAGGGTCAATGGTGGAGAGTCCCAGATTTAAACCCAGTGGGAGTTTCCCCCCCAAAGAGGGACAAAGGACCTGAAGAAGCTTCTCGGATGAGAGGTGAAACGTCTTCAAGCAACTCAAAGAAGTCCACACGCTTTGCTTTCCAAGCTCCTTAGACTAGAGTTGGTGGTCGACTCAGTGACTGTAAGGTGCCCAGGTCGGTGGCTGTAAAACAAGCCCAAACCATGGCACCTCCACCACCACGTTTGACGGTTGGTATGAAGTGTTTTTGCTAATATGCTGCGTTTGGTTTTTTTATCAAACACAAACTTGCTGATTATAAGTTAATCAAATCCAGTTGATTAGCGGCACTATAACTATTAAATGGAAGCAGTAAGGTGTGTTCACACGCAGGTTTTTACATACTGCTTCTGCATTCTGGCTTAACTGTATGTTAAATACAGGGAGTGCAGAATTATTAGGCAAGTTGTATTTTTGAGGAATAATTTTATTATTGAACAACAACCATGTTCTCAATGAACCCAAAAAACTCATTAATATCAAAGCTGAATGTTTTTGGAAGTAGTTTTTAGTTTGTTTTTAGTTATTTTAGGGGGATATCTGTGTGTGCAGGTGACTATTACTGTGCATAATTATTAGGCAACTTAACAAAAAACAAATATATACCCATTTCAATTATTTATTTTTACCAGTGAAACCAATATAACATCTCCACATTCACAAATATACATTTCTGACATTCAAAAACAAAACAAAAACAAATCAGCGACCAATATAGCCACCTTTCTTTGCAAGGACACTCAAAAGCCTGCCATCCATGGATTCTGTCAGTGTTTTGATCTGTTCACCATCAACATTGCGTGCAGCAGCAACCACAGCCTCCCAGACACTGTTCAGAGAGGTGTACTGTTTTCCCTCCTTGTAAATCTCACATTTGATGATGGACCACAGGTTCTCAATGGGGTTCAGATCAGGTGAACAAGGAGGCCATGTCATTAGTTTTTCTTCTTTTATACCCTTTCTTGCCAGCCACGCTGTGGAGTACTTGGACGCGTGTGATGGAGCATTGTCCTGCATGAAAATCATGTTTTTCTTGAAGCATGCAGACTTCTTCCTGTACCACTGCTTGAAGAAGGTGTCTTCCAGAAACTGGCAGTAGGACTGGGAGTTGAGCTTGACTCCATCCTCAACCCGAAAAGGGCCCACAAGCTCATCTTTGATGATACCAGCCCAAACCAGTACTCCACCTCCACCTTGCTGGCGTCTGAGTCGGACTGGAGCTCTCTGCCCTTTACCAATCCAGCCACGGGCCCATCCATCTGGCCCATCAAGACTCACTCTCATTTCATCAGTCCATAAAACCTTAGAAAAACCAGTCTTGAGATATTTCTTGGCCCAGTCTTGACGTTTCAGCTTGTGTGTCTTGTTCAGTGGTGGTCGTCTTTCAGCCTTTCTTACCTTGGCCATGTCTCTGAATATTGCACACCTTGTGCTTTTGGGCACTCCAGTGATGTTGCAGCTCTGAAATATGGCCAAACTGGTGGCAAGTGGCATCTTGGCAGCTGCACGCTTGACTTTTCTCAGTTCATGGGCAGTTATTTTGCGCCTTGGTTTTTCCACACGCTTCTTGCGACCCTGTTGACTATTTTGAATGAAATGCTTGATTGTTCGATGATCACGCTTCAGAAGCTTTGCAATTTTGAGACTGCTGCATCCCTCTGCAAGATATCTCACTATTTTTGACTTTTCTGAGCCTGTCAAGTCCTTCTTTTGACCCATTTTGCCAAAGGAAAGGACGTTGCCTAATAATTATGCACACCTGATATAGGGTGTTGATGTCATTAGACCACACCCCTTCTCATTACAGAGGTGCACATCACCTAATATGCTTAATTGGTAGTAGGCTTTCGAGCCTATACAGCTTGGAGTAAGACAACATGCATGAAGAGGATGATGTGGACAAAATACTCATTTGCCTAATAATTCTGCACTCCCTGTAAAAAATGATACTCTGTAAAATTTATTTTTGTTTGTCTGAGGCTCTATTTGATTTAAGATCTATGAAATAAACATGGCATAAATAACTGACAGTTTATAAATGACTGAAGACAAAAATGGGGGAAATTTAATAATTGACATTTATTAGATTTTTGACAAATTCAGCAAAAAGAATAAGAAAAGAGATGTTAATATACAGGCATTTGATTAAATCTACCTAAAAAAAACAAAAACCTCTAACCACCACAACTATGCGCAAAAAGACCTTCAAACGGGTGCTAAATGATGCACACTGAGCAGAATCAGGGATAACAGTCTGCACTCAGAAGCTTCACCTGCAGGCAAAATACTGGTGAGCCTTAATAAATCAGTGTAACCTGTAACCTCACACTAGGTTAATTACTGAAGGAGAAGAGCTCTGGTTTCAGCTTGGCTCTGCATACAGCAACACAACAGAAGCTCAGAGTACAGCACAAGGTCATTCAGATAACCCCGCAGGTGACCTGTAATGCCGTTATGCAAGGCTGAAATATTGCACATACACAGACTCGTTTCATAAGAAATCTTTCTGAACATTACGCAACTCTTTTTGATAACCACCCTGTAAAGATACTCAATTAGAACTGGGAGTTTAAGGTCATACCATGAATGAAGTTACTTAGATTGAGTACAGGATCATACTGGTCACCAGTCTGCGTGTCTGTGCGAGCCATAGTATGAGAATCAGTCAGTTATTGTGTCGCTGAACATAAATGAACACAGTTCTGGTTTTTTTATGTGGAAAATGACTACAAAGCTATAATGGGGAAACACAATGCACTTGCAATCATACATAACTGTTCTTAGTAGAAGCTGATATTATTAATAATTACATGAACTGCAATCAATAAACGGCTACAAAATGTTTTGGTAACAAATCTGTCTTTAAAAATACATTCTCCAAATCCTCCCCCCCCTTTTCCAGCTGGGACACTGCACGAGTCCCTGCGTAGGTGCTGAAGAATCAGACAGAAAAAAATGAATCCCAACTGTTGCTTTACAAGTTGTCCACCATTTAAATGACTTGATGTAATATGGAAAACACTAAAACGTCATTAGCTGTTCCATTTATAGTCCTTCCCAAAAAAATTAAAAAAAAACAATCTCTCATTGGGAAATTTTAATTGACATCTTTTTAACCGCTATATTAATTGCATTACCTTATTGCAGTCTACAAAAAGAAAAAAGAAAAACCTCACTTTAGAATTTATTTAGGATACAGAGGATGCGAGAGAGGAGTGTCTTGGAAGTGACGTTGCCCACGTTTCAGTTGTTTTTCTTTTCAGGGAAGTTTGAAGAAGGTGCGTATGGTGGAGGTCGCTCCTGCACGCAAACCCAGAAGATGGTTTAATATGATTAAAATGCCATTAAAGAAGAGGTCACATGTTGCTGAGGTAAAGACATCCAAAGCAGCTTACCATGGGCATGTAGACATTGTGTGGATTGCTGGGATTGTAATATGCGCTGCCTGCTGCTTCAGCCGCCTTGGCGTTACCTGTGCATAAAATGGCAAAAAACAGGGAGATGAAGACTGAGTAATGACCGCAGAACATACTCTAGAACAGTTCCTAACACTGTAATGAGAAAAGATGCACAGAAGAATGCTTTAGTAGTCACATGAAGCGCAACTGAAAACTTCTAAGATCCTCAAACTTAGAAAAATCTATTGGCACAAGGTGATGAAGCACAGACTGATGCACAGAAGGTGACGCTGTTTTTAACCGAAAATCCCCAAAGTTGCTAGAAAAACAACAACATGAGGGCGAGAAGACTGTTTTATTCCTTGACATTTTTATCTGTAGAGAAGGAGACATCAGCACCCCCCTTTTTTCTTTTTTAATGGCGTGCTTTGAAGTGATTCATGTTGAGGCAGACAGATCCGATCTGACAAGTGCAGTGGCACAGAGGAAGAAAAAAAAAAAAAAATAGGGAGTGAGTGAAAAAAGGAGAGTGAGAGAAACAGACCTGGAGGTGGTTGTGGTGGTGGTGCTGTCCAGTTCTGAGAGGGTGCAGCCCAGTTTTGTGGTGGCCCAGGGTACGGGGGAGGAGGGGCCATGTAGTCAAAACCAGATGGGTACATTCCTGGAACACAGATGGCCAACAGAATTTTTATTATTTTTTTAAAGATGCAGTTTGAAGGTCACAGGGGGTTGCAGCCTGTTTGTACAATTATTTACACAATAAAAAAGATAAAGAAAAAAAACAGGACACTGACAGAGAGAGAGGGACAGCATGATTTGCGCCTCGAGGGTGCACATTTTTAACTTATGTGCAAAGAGACAAAAAAAAAAGTGCGCTTACATACAAATGCAAGAAAACAAGGCTACAAACTATAAGCACTTTTATTGATTATGAGGAAGAAAGGAAAAAAGAAAGTGAAAGAAATCTACAAAATAAAATGCAGAACCTGGAGTTACAACTGCGCTGACTATAAGCTAGATTTTAAAAATCACTACTTATGTTGCCGCCGGTCTTCAGTTGAATCGGACGTTTAAAAATAGACCTACAGACAGCGAGACTGTGTACCTGCAGCAGCAGGTGGTGGATAAGAGTAGGGCATGTTCCCAGCAGCAGGGGGAGGCCCCTGGTAGAAGCCATTCTGCTGGGGAGGTGGTGGGTAGGGATAGCCCTGAGGAGCAGGTGGAGGTTGGCCATAGCCATTCATCATACCAGGTGAAGGGTAACCGTAGGCAGCAGCTCCATTCTGCACCGGAGCGCCACGAGAAGCTGGAGCACAGAAAGAATAAAAGTGACTTTCCAAAGACTCCAGAAGACACAGAGTTATCTGTATCGTAATGTCCTTTATTTCTATAAAGCGTTTAATCTTTAAAGTTTTTGGTTTTTTACTGCAACTGTACCATGTTTTTAATATAGTAGGACTGCTACTTTGGTAAAGGGTTTAGCTACCTTAACACGTGTTTCCTGGTTATAAAGAAAAGGTACTGAATTAAAATGGCATACGAACCATTTGTGGCCAGTTTGAAGAGGTGCTGTCCCAACTCTATGGCTCCTCCACTGGGGAATGACATCTTGAAATGTGCCTGACCCTCCCAGCCACCTGATTAAAAAGTCAATTCCCTTTAGAGTAAATACAGAAAGCTGCCTTTTTTAAGCAAAGTAAAGTTCTGAAACTAATACACCACAGTTTTCACTAATATGGGTTCATATGAGATTGTTTTCGAGACAGACAATCAAATGATAGTGACTAAGTGTAAAAGCAAAAGGCTTCCTACCACCGGGCTCAGCAGACACTGTCCCTTTAATGTAGTTGGCTGCAAAGACTGGCTGCTCAATGCTGCAGCCCTTCATCAGGTAATAGGGGAACATGGCTGAACCCAGGCAGTCCTTGGTGTTACTGGATACAAACACCAACTGAGCCGGTGAACAAGAGATGAGGCAAAAAGATGAGTTACATAAGGATACATGAGCACATGAAAAGCAGCCGTAAACATCACAGGAATCTTTTGTTTATTGATAATTTGGGTAGTACCCTGTATGGTGTGAGGTACACCGTGCCCTTCTTGGTCCCCTTCAGCAGATCTGTCTTGCAGGTGACATCACTGAATGACAGCTCCACATTCTTGCACTCCCTTAAAACACTGGATAAAGATGAGGCAAATGAAAATTAGGTCACTGCTTACAGTAACTATAAAGGAGCTAAAAAGTACGCTAACATGTAGAAATTGTATTTCGCAGCAGCTAGAAAAAAAAATTGCTTTACGAAACATGCAATGGGAAGACATTTGTGTTTTACAAGATTTCAACATCCTGACAAAAAATGCTGCCAAAACTTCCTGTTTGGATAGTCCGCTAACGCATCTTGCTTAAACCACATTATGCGACGATTTTAAAGTAAGGCCATTAAATGTCTCGCCGTTAAAAGAGCACACAAAATACACAACGCCCTGAAATATACAGTAAACAATAAAACAGCTAATGCTAACATTACCTAGGCCAGCTAGCTGGAGGCTAGCAGTTGGATAGCATTGAGTTGACTACGCATTGGAAAGTAAAAGGTAAACAAGCCGAAAACAGAGGCGACAGTTGGCTAGTTAATACAATTAAACACCCTGACACTAGGTAATACCCTCACCTCTCTCCGTTGTTTATCAACACGTTGCCGTTATGCGTATGATTTCGATTCAAAGCCATGTTTACGAGCCGTCCTACGCTCTCCTGTTGCCTATGCTTAATGCTAAAGCCAGTCTATCAGCCTGACGGGAATCACCCAGAAACGTCACGAGCCTTACGTCACCACGCCGTCTGACAACTCGTGACCTGCCGTGGGACTGTAAACAATATCCACACGATCAAACAGAAGAAGTGTCTCACACGATCCCAGTAAAAGTTAGAAATATTCAGAATGTCCGTTTTGGATAGGTGTAACATTTTTTTTCTAATAATGTAAATTATAAATAATCAAATAAATTTGACGATGAAATGAATAATTTGATTCCAAGTTATCACAGTCTTTTTCCGTCAAGTTTTAATATATTTTATCTTATTTTATTTATTAATTCCTTTACTAAGAAATTCCTTTATTTATTTATTTAATTATTTATTTTCTTACTTAGTTTCAGTTAATTTCCAGACTGGATTTGTTCGTATTCATTTAGTTTTATCTCTGAAAATCCACTGGGTTTTTTGTTTGTTTGTTTTTTTATTTGTCTTGTTTTGTTTTGTTGGTTTGGTTTTTGTTGTTGTTCCTATCCGTTATCATTTACTAATTCTTTGCTAGCTCATCGGGGAGGGGGGGGGGGGGGGGTGCTTTAGTTGTTATTTTTTTGCTAACGTGTAGTTTTTAATTCACCTATTTTTCCACTCCTTTTACTTTTTAGTGTAATTTAATGTAGGAATTCTGTAGATAAAATAGAATAATATTACAGAGTTAATAATTAGCTATTGTTTGAATGTTACATATACAAACAAGTGAATCAAGCCAACTGTTCATCATTTTATTGATAATTTGAAATAATATAGTTACATATTATGATGGGTGTTTCCGGGATATTATACAAGGTAAAGCACAGATGGAGAAACTCGTGAGCTGCCCTGCTCCCTCATATAGATGTATTACAACATGAAGTACTGCCGCTATTTAAGGCATAATCCTCTGTATTAATACGCAGTTTAACATCAAAATGTGCGTAAGTAATTCAAGCTTTTATGTTCTGTTATATTTCCATCCAAAATACAATGAAGTAGACGTGCAATGCAATCAGAAGTACTGTTTTTTTAACCAGGTATTTTACATTTTTACTTTAATATAGTAAATGTTACAGTTACAACATTTATCCTGCAAATTATTAAAAAATAATTTACAAAAATTAGGTTATTTATACAAAACTATGCATAGAGTGTAACCGATTATTTCCCAGTTTCTCTTTTGCTGTTGTTCTATTTGCCCCCTTTTGTATTGGCTATATATCTGTTTCTCCCGGTGTATATAAACTTGTTGACAATAAGGGAAATAGAAAAAACGACAACCATATCCACGCAGGCAACATCATTATAGCAACTGCCGAGATCTCTCCCTGATTCTATGTACTACACTTTCTATACTGTAGCCTTTGAATGGGATAATTAAGGTTTAGCTAAATTAAAATTAGCTTGAAAGCTGCACTGTGCTGGAGTCCAGCTAGGTCTGGATTAAGATAACTAACTTCATTTAAGCCTGCACAGAAAATCAGGTCATTTATTGCAAAGCAAAATGTTTTCAAAGCAAACACAGCTGGAATAGAGCAACAAAATGGGCATTTCCTTGCAATTCTGACAGGATGAGTGGGTGTTCTGATGGCAGTGAGTAAAGGTTTAAGACTGCTTATATAATAACTGGGGTGGGTACAAGCTTTGCCATGGGGAGAGCGAGAGGGGGGTGAGGCCAGCGAGTTATGCAATGCTTTCATTTAATGGCCCCCTTAGGATAGAGTTGGCCGTGCATGCGCTCAGTGTGATATTTAATATTTAAACGTTGACCTTTTTTATTAATTACCGGCTTTATTCTGTGGCCGCGTGCACGTCAGCTTCTGTAGCTCTCGGTGCGCGCAGGCGGGTGACGCTGAGCAGGTCTGCGACACCCTTTAACTCTCTGCACTGCACTGGTCCCCGAGCCCGAGGAACCCCATAGCTTTAAATTAATTAACACTAATTAACAGCTGTCACGTGACCGTCTCCAGCGCCTTAGATAGGGCTGGATGTTTCTGCTGTTAAGTTTGCAAACTATAGCGAGATGAATTATCGTTTTATAAAGATTTGCGCGACTCTTTTACTTTTCACCGTCATGGCTGGGCGCTGCGTCTGCCTTTCCCCCGATCACAGGAAGAAAACACTCGAGCAGAGGAAACAGCTCGCCATGCCGCGAGTCACCTGCTCTCTCCGAGGCATCAGAGCTGTGTTTGGTCCAATGGTGAAAAACAATGTGTACGCCAGAGGTGAGGTATAGGGCAGCGGGATGTGAGGAAGATGCTTGGTTCATTTAGTTGACCCTCATCTTTTGCATTGATCTCAGACCATGTGTGTGTGTGCTTTGTTTCCTTAGACGTGACAGGGGCCACAGTCCCAGTGCCTCAGTATGAGAAGACCTGTGGAGTGCAAGTGGCTAGAGTGAAGAACCAGAGCCTCTCGTTTTTCAGCAGATATGACAGCTGCTTTGTCCGTGTTGAGGTGTGAATCCTGCTGCAGAGTTTACATGAAGGAAATGTATGGGATTGCCAAGTAGGGCCAAAAATAATGCAACTATAGTATATTTACTATTAAGTTTTAATGATTGAAACCAATGGAGGTAAAAATGAGTTTACAATCTGCATGTATGTCACTTCTTGACAGCCATGCTGCAATAACCTTTCATCCTCAGGGCAGCAAAGTCGTCATCCCGCTGCAGGTCCAGCTGGCAGGAGAGGATCGATGGATCAGGGTCAACATCAGCTGTCCCCTGATAAAGGCAAGAAGTGAGAGGACCCAGCCTCGCCCAACACGTGAGTGGAGACAGCTGATTGAGCTTGACAAACTCACTGACCCAGTTGTGTCCTGTATACCTAAAATCCGCTCTCCCTTTTCATCAGTCAAAAGTCACCCTGGCACAATTTCCCTATGGAGCCAAGTTTAGAGTGTTGTCTTGTTGTTCTTGTAATTACCAATACTGGGTAGGAGTCTGCACAGTTCAGAGTGACGATCTAAGACATTTAAAAACAGAACTCTTCTCCAGCATTCCCTGGAAACTGTGACATTGAAAGAGCTCTTCGAGTGGACTGTGGCCACCAAAGGGTTTCCAGTGATGTCTGCTACAAACTGGGCTGCTGCTATGATGCTCGTGATTCAGCCTGCTACTACACACTCAATGGTAAGATCTGTATTTTCCCCTCCAACCTTTCGTCTAAACAAGCAGGGCTGCTTCTAGGACTCTTAACCCCTTAATAACCAGTCGTGTGGGGGGCTTAAGGGAAATCAGAAATATCAGAAATGGATACCTAATCAGAGGTTTATGTATTTTGACTGTGGACAGACCTCCTGCCAGTATATGCGTGGCCTTCATTACAAAATGCAGTCTTGTTACCACTGTAAATATGTTTGGTACTACAGAGTACCAGGTACCAAGCAGTACCAATAATGTTTGGCACTGATGAGCAGTAAAATGTCATCTATAGTTGGCAGCAGAGCTTTCAATACATGCTAATGCAGTATTCAACATTATGTAGTTATAAAGACAATTATGCAGAGATGAGGACAAAACAGGGTTTTGTTTTTGGGTTTTTTAATTTGTGTTTTACTCAAAAAACAACTATGCAACATTATCCTGTTTGACTCCATCCAGCCTGCTCTCTGGACGGACACTTTGTGTTCTCAGTAAACGCTGCAGATGCACACACGCCCATTGATCCCAGCAGCCTCATTGTAAAGGATCAGCCGCACTGTCACCCTGTTGTCACAACCCCAGATACTGCTGTCTTCAAGATAGGAGTCTCAGACTGCGGTGCAAAGAGGAAGGTAAATATTATATCTAATATTTAGATTGGGGTATCATCCTAATATTTTTGCACAGTTACACAAAGCCAGTCACAGCATTGAGCACAAGCTTTCATTTAGATGTGTCTGTGGTCCACCATGAATTTTCACATCATCTTCTTTTCTTAAACCTTTTTTTTTTTAATTTTTTTTAAATCTCTCCGGCTTTTAGGCAAATGGAGATGTGGTGATCTACGAGGTGGAAGTGGTGGAGCTACATACAGGAAATGATGGGAAAAATTCTCAATTTAGGTATGGAGATGGATACATCTTCTTCTAGAAGACAGTACTGGTGGTGATGAATGTTTTGGGGTTTTTAGTCTTCAGGTCCAGTGTGAATACGACTCCTCTGATCTGAAGCGTGCAGCAGAACTGCGGTCTTTGTATGCGGTGACTAATCCACCACCTGTCATTGCACTGGGGTCCATCGGAGTGCAAATGAGAATAGCCACAGGTACTAAAATGGAATGAAAAGGCACTTTGTATGCAAATGACAGCTGGTGATGTGTATATGTTTGTTGCTGCAGATGCATCCTTTACATCCTTTATTCCCGAGGAACAGCTTCCACTGACTTTGCCCCTTCGTGAAGCTGTGAATGTGGAGATTTCCATCGTGCAGCCATCTCCAGATCCCACACTTTCCCTGCGAGTGCGAGACTGCTTTGCTTATCCTGGGTCAAGACACTCTGTGTGGACACTTCTCTATGATGGGTACGTTATTAACCCCCACCCCTCAATAAAAAAACAAAAATTAAAAATATAACAGCACAGTTTTGTCCCTTTTGTACAGATGTCCAAATCCTCAGGATAATATGAGAAGCTCTGTCCCTGTGGACAAACAGGGGAAGACCACATCTCACTCACAAATCAGGAGGTTTGATGTCAAGACCTTTGCCTTCTTGGACCCCAGCACAGGCCATCCAAGTCCAGAGGAAGTATGTTTCATCAGATTATAATATTTCAGCAACGCAGCGTTTTGTTTTTTTCCCCCACAGACCTGGCTATGTGTTTTCTCTCACTCAGATGTACTTCTATTGTTGGGTGGAAATCTGCACGAATGACGTTGACTGTGCGCAGCGTTGTACCTTCATTTGTGAGTATACCACAGTACACTTAATGTGCTGTTTATTTTTGGAATTTTTTAAAAATCTGTCCTGTGTCCTCCCACAAGCATCTGAGGGGGAGAGGCCGAGAAGAGAGGCCGCATCTCAACCCCACCAGCTTCAACTGGTCTCTTTGGGGCCAATGCAGCTGGTCCAGAATAACACTGAAGCCGAGAAAGACCCCTGCATGAAACGGGAAAAAAGTAAATCCAGCAATACACCAAACTAGAATCATTACATGAAAGAGTATGAATGACACTCTTTAAATAGAATCTCGCACCCTCTCTTCCTTAGTGTTTCAGGTGATCGTATACATCCTGTCTGGTGTTGGTGCTGGCCTTCTTGTGGTCCTGCTGTTCATTGTGTGTTCAAGCATCAGGAGAATGCAACGAGCACATGACGAACAAGATGCATCTCAATAAATGTCAATTTGTCCATATGTGCATTTGTTTTGGTTTTTTGAGCTTAAGGCTGAGAGCCAAATGGCAGGAAAAACTGGACTGGAAATCAGTAACAGCAGATCTGATGGGATGCAAGTGTCTATAGCAATCTGTAAAACACAGAGCAGGCTTTGTCATGGTGTGAGGCCATCACATTTTGATCCACAATGCAATTCCATGTGAAACCAACTAATTATTAACAGCATGACAATGAGCCCGAACACACTGCCAATGCCGTAAAAGTGTAGCTGGATAGAAAAACACACAGTGAAACCACCAGCCATGGATTGGCCTCCCCAGAGCCTGGGCCTCAACATTATTAAAGCAGTGTAGGATCCTCCTGATAGAGAACAGAAATAAAGGCAGCAAACTTCCAACGAAGAGCTTTGAATGTCTTTCAAGAAGTCTGGAGAACTATTTCTGAAGTCTACTTAAAAAATGAACAAGAAAGCTGCCCGAGAGAGTTCTGAGTGTGTTGGAGAATAAAGGTAGTCGCACCAAATACTGATTTAAGCTTGTTAGAAGTGAACAAACTCTGTTATTGCCTCATGTACTGTATGTGTTTGCACTTCGATAAATTACTGAACCCATTTTTCTTGAAAAATATCAAGAAATAAGGCATGACATGACTGTGCTTCAGACATTTTGATCTACACTGACATGTTCGACCACAATGCAGATCTGTTTCATGCACAACTCAAAGGTGCTCTATAGGATTGAGATGTTGAGATGAGCTCTGACATTTGGCTGAAGATGGGTACACTGTACACACGCAGAAATACACCAAGATCAACCTATGATGTCATCACAGAAAGTTGCTGGCGCCTGCTCTGATAATTTGATGAAGTCATAAAATTGTCTACTTGTGCTTCACAATAAAAATAGTTGAACAAAAATCATAAAATTGTGATCTTAAAATTCAGGCGAAAGAGATTAGTCTTAAACTGCTGTTTTATAAAATTTCCGTACTTCATGTTGTAGCTTTACTGTGCTTCACTAGATTTACTATCATTAATGTGAGGAGCGAGAAATTTAATCATCGTAAAATAAAGTCAGAATACCAGTTTATTAACATAAAACCTTTATAATGCAACTGAAATACACAAAAGCAGTGAAATGAGAAGAAAAAACGGGCAGCTGACTCAGTAAGGTCTGAACTTCCTCTGTGCCCTCAGCAGAGCTATTCTCTGTTTATCCTCCTCAAACTTTTTCCTTAGTTCAGCGATATCTGGAAAAGAAAGAAAGAAAAGGAAACTTATTTAAATAAAATGCTTTCACAACCTCAAATGTAAACAATGTCATTAACATATCAGAGACTTACGTTCTTTCTGCGTGTTTCTGTGCTGCCAGGTGTAGAAGTTCAAGAGCTCCTTCCTCTTCTTCTTCGTTATCTCCCTCTGTAGAGTCCTCTGATTGGCTGCTTCGCTGTGAGGACGCGCCTTGGCACCCTTGTGCCCTCTCGTGACTTTCACCCAGCCCTCTTCATCTTCTTGCTCCTCCTCGGCCTCCTTCTTCTGCCGCTCCGCTTCCTGTGGACAAAACATCAAACCCACGTTGAAGCTACGCGGAGCGGACGTGTCAGCGGTGCTGAAGGAACAGCGACAGAGTTCTCACCTCTTCTTTATGCTTATCGTAGTCTTCCATAAAAGAGTCGACTTTTTGTTGCAGCTGCTCCGGTTGGATAAAGGAGTCTGTGTACTGCTGGATCCACTCTGCCATAAAGAAAATACAACACACGTGTCATACACCTCATTTGTTACAGATGATTCCAGATGTTCTGCATCATTTCTTCTCATTCTTAGGTCACTTTATGTCCCATTTGGCATCAATTTGTAGCCACTGTATTTACGTTAAGCTTGACTTTTGGCGTCTTTATAACAGATTTTTCACTCATAAGCTTATTCACACTTATTTTTGGTCATTTGTGTCACATTTTATTATTAGTGACTCTCTGTAGCTAAATCTCTGAGTATTTTATGACACTTTTGAACACATCTTTTGCAGATACTTTTGCTTCTTTGGTTATATTTTGCATTTTTTGTAGCCATCCACTGTGTTTGGGGCGGTTTTATGTCTCGTTTGGTTTTATTTAAGCCTCATACATTAAACTGTGTCACTTTAGCAACAGCCTACTTACTCTGCAGTCCTGTTTTGACTGGGCGCTGCTCTGTGCAGACCACCAAAGGCACATCATGTGGGTGTGATTTAACTGCTGGTAAACTGGAGGCGTTTTGAAATACAACATAGCCAACTTTGAAGCCCTGAAACAGACAGAGACACATAACGTGAAACTGAAATCTACAAAACATACATAAACAAACGAGCAACTGCGCAGGAACACAGGTCAACCTGTTTTTCAGCTGGTTTGAAGAACTTGGACAGTTTGGGTCCAGCCTCCTGGGAGGACCCCGGGTGGTCTTTCAGCTCAACTGACTGAATGCTGCCAAACTGCGAGAATAAATCTTTGACAACATCCTGTAACACACACATACACAAACAGTGAGAGGAAAGGCAGTGTGCAGTAGTTACTGTTTATATGAAGGACAAACAAACCACACAGAGCAGCCAGGCAGGCGCGCTACCTCTGAGCAGTATGGAGGGATGTTTAGCACGAATAAAGTCCGGTCCAGCGGTCTGTGGGAACTCTTCTCGGCTCGCACCCGGTGCTCCTTCACGTACAGCGAGTGCCTGGCGGCGCTATCGGAGCTGAACTGTAAGGACAACACTGCGAGGAGAGACGGGAAAAAACAACACATCAGCGTCTGCTATCACCCTGTCGACATGGCAGACTACAGATCAGCACAAACTCATACACACACCAGCCGGGTTACGTAACACAAACATTTATCTACGAGGACAAAGCGGTACAGAAAAAACGGCGTAATAATTAGAAATACCCGTAAATCCTCCAGGAATAACAGAAGCCTGATTCTTGGCGTGTTTCTTCTTGGACGGCGCCATTTTGGTGTGACCTTTCACGCCGGAAGTACAACTGAATTCCCGTTTGGTACCGTTCCCCTCCCCAGATTTTCTGCTAAGCAGGTTCTGTGTTTGCTTTAAACCCACACATTTAGTTTTTAGTTTGTATTACAGCCTACCTTAAAAAATGAATTCAATGGTCAAATTTAGCCTCGACCTTGAGGCTAAATGCTCTGAGGATCATTTATCGTTTATGTTGTCATATAACTTTTTTCACCAGCCTGTTCCAGGGTTTTAAATTTAGATGTTTTTTAAATGGAAGATGAATTTTTATATCAAAATTTCAAAATAACTAATTACTTAAGTTATTTTCTCAGAAGTTTGAGTTGGTATGTTGAAAATTTGAGCTTGATTTAATGATTAAAGAAACTAGCCTCCATGGTTTTGCTTCCCTCAAACCAATTTCAACAACTGGAGTGAATCTCTCCTTTTTAATAGTTTGGTTGTTGGTTTTACTTGTAGGTGTGTATTTATGTATTTAACAAAGACGGCTAAAGGTTCAGCACCAGACTTGTAAATCATTCACAAGTCCAGAACTGTTTTTAGAAAGCCTAACAGCACAGATACATAAATCAACAAAGAGATCATGATATGAAAAGCAAAGAGTCTCAGACATCATCTACAAAGCTAAATATTTAATGGTGACATTTCAGATACATCCTACCACTTTGTCTCGTCTTGCATTACATACCAAGAATGCAGTAGAACGTAAATTACAGTCTTTCAACACAAATCAGGAGTAATAATAGAAAGAATTAAACATGTTGACCATCAAGCAAAAACCAGTCACGGAGCATACGAGTCTGGATGCCACAAGAATGTTAAAACTAAATAAACTGACATGTCCGTTTCAGAGCTAGCTTACTGAAGTTATTATGGTATTATGTAGCTTACGCCAGTCCCCGATTTGCAGGTATTTTCAGTTATTTTGGCATCACTTTGGGCTCAATTTAAATCATCTTCCCACATTTTAACCAAACTGTCCTTCCTAATAAAACAGACATGACAGACGTTTGGTTTTTTGTTTTGTCTGTATATATTTTTCCCCCAATGCATTATACACACTCATTAAACCCAAAGGGAAGCACAGGTAAGATAAATGAACACACCTGCATGAATATTCAGCCTTAAATATTACATAACTCTCAAGAATAACACTACCACACAGTCAATTAGTCAAAGGGTTTGGGCTGGGTTTTTTTTTTTTAAACTCCTACTCTTTTGGAAGTTGGAGGCAAGCGGCAATGACGGGATGACGGGATATATATTAAACTAAATCAAACTGTCACTTAATATACAAAAAAAAAAAAAACCAAACACCCGTTGCAATTAAATTTGGTACTACCCCTCCTCCACCTCTACATCGGATTAAAAGATCATATGAAACTTCCCCCCGCTCCGTTTCCAAAACCAACAGGTGACTTTTGATAAAACCCAAACAAGGATGCATGAATGATGAATTTCACGTTCACAGGAGTCATGTATATCAAATGTGTAAAAATTTGTTTCATGAGAATGTGTGCTGGCTGCTGTCAATGTGAACACCACAGTTTGAAATGAGAACACTGAGAATGCACTAACATGAACAGACAGAGTTTTCACTTTAGACGTGGGCTATATCTTGATGCGAAAGGCAGTGGCCTGTGAGCTGGGAGGCTCAGTGGTGGAGGTCGACTGTGTAGTGGACTTGAAGAGAGCTTTGAGGATGGTCTGGGGGTCCACCTCTGGAGTGGGCTGAGAGGAGGAACGCTGACCGGCGGGCCGTGATAAGGAGGCGGGCAGACCTTCTTTCTTTGTGCTGCTGCCTGTACCCGGAGTATCGCTGAGTCGCCTGTGGGCAAGTCAAACAGTTGTTACTATTTTTTAAGTCCTTTAATGGTTCAAACAACACAGAGGGGTCCCCTCCCACTGAGTTCAGTTAAAGAGACAGCTGTTAGGCCAAAAGGGTTACATGCCTGACCTCTAGTGGAGAACACAGCAACAGCACCTGGTATTTACATTTCAGTGTGAAGTTAAACTTGATAACATCCATTTCTTTAAATACAAATAGCTTGTTTTTCAAAAGCAATGTAATAATGCTACTAACCAGCTCAAAATGGACTTATGGTGCTTTCCCTTATATACAGTTTGCCTCAGTTCATATTAAATATGCCCACTAAGGTCACCAAAGCTAAAAGACTGTTTTAAATGTTTGTTTTCAAACTATTCTTTCTATTCCTGAATCTGTGTGAAGTCAGTGAAAGGGGACAAGAGGACAACACGGTCATTTAAGTCTCACAGCTCTGGCTGTGAGCACAAAAGCCCCGCACACACACAATGTTCACCCCTTCTGTTAATGATGGGTAGCCAATCAGAAGAAAGTTTCCTTAAGGGGGACGGGAGTCAGAGTCGCTCACTTTAGACAGCACCACAAGAGGACCACAATAAAATACTTTTTACTTTAGGAATGCAGTGAATGGATAGCTAATAGGTTTTAGTATGTAGATAAAAGCCAGATTATGGCACAATGAAAATATGCAAAACAATGATTTCTTTAATTTAGGATTCTTCCTATACAGAGGAAGTCTGTGAAGGGTAGAAGGATGCTGATCAGCACTGTAATGCATTTTAACCAGTTCTGTTATTTGGATTTTCACTTACCCAACACACTACATACCTTGTCTATACAAAAGGTCACATATAACGAGGATACAGTGACTCACTGCCTTTTCATGGACCGCTTATACATACTGTCCCCTCTCTCTGTCTGAGCCAACCCTGGTCTCACACACAAACACAATTGAGTAGAGATTCATTTGAAATTAACTAAAGAAGCCTCGAGGGCTCACTCACAATAGAATGGGTTGATCAGAAGTGATGACATTTCCCTGAATATGAAGGTTACACTTCATGGGTTGGCCTGGGGGTGGACAAGAAAAGGAAAAAACAGATGACATAAATGAACCAATCACAACGATCCTGACCACATACAGATCTGTGAAAAACTATTTGCCCCTTTCCTGATATCTTAGGTTTTTGCATGTTTGCCACACTTGAATGTTTCAGATCAAACAAATTTGAATATCACACAAAGAAAACCTGAGTAAATACAAAATGCAGTTTTCAAATAAGGACTTTGTTCACTAACGTAGAAGCTACCCAATCCTAAGGGGCCTGATATGAAAATGTTATTGCCCTGCAAACCTAATAGCAGGTTGTGCCACTCTTGGCATTAAGAACTACAATCAAGCACTTGGAATAACTGGCAATGAGTCTATCACATCACTGTGAAGGACGTTTGGCATCACACTAACACCTAGGGCTGTTCGAAATAACGATATATATCGGATGACGATATGAAAATGTCTAACGTTTCATTTTACGCTATCATTTGTTTCTTGGTGTCACAAAATAAACTGTTTACTAGGGATGGGTACCGGTATCCGGTGCCATGACATAAACGGTAGTAACCAGACCGAAAAGCAGCGCACATTTCGGTGCTTTATTTCGGTGCTTTTTTTTCCTGAGATGTCATACACTTTGAATTCTAGCCAATCATTTTACGTTTCCGAGGATAGTAGGCGGGTCCAGGTACGTACGTTCTTTTAGAGCAGAGCTACAGATTAAAAATGCCCAAGGCGAAGCGGTCAAAAGTCTGGCTGTACTTCACAGCAAAAGATGCAAACTCAGCAGCCTGCAACAAGTGCTTTAAGCTGATACTGTGCAAAGGAGGTAACACCTCAAATCCGATGAAACACCTGGCGACGCATAGCGTTTTTTTTAAAAGCCGAAAAATGCGCCGTATTTGATAGCTTGCTGCGAGACCTCACACCGAGCACATCTACTGCGGGTGGGTTGCCTGTTATCGGACCCGGAGTTAGCAACATCCCCCAAAAACCCGAAGAGGAAAGTCCTGGCCCCTAGCCCTGCCAGTGTAGCAGAAATGATGACGGATGATGATGCAGCAGCAGCCGTTCTTCTCTGCGTGAGTAGCTTAATGTTGTTCGCGTGTAATTTACGTTGAGTAGGCTAACCATGTTATTACATTAATGCATGTAAGGTGAACTAGCAAACACCGTCGTAGTTACATGCAGCTGTCTTCTTGTTTGATGGCAGACGCTCCCTTCACCCTGGCCAAAAAGGCTAAAATGACCAAAGAAAAAGTGGAAAACAGTTAAACATGAGAGGTTTTTGGACAAAGTTTGTGTTCTCCATTCTTTAAGCACCGGTTTGAGCACCGTTTAAGCACCGGCACCGTTTCAAAAGTAGCGGTTTGGCACCGGTATCGGATAAAACCTAAACGATACCCATCCCTACTGTTTACTGCAGTATTTTTTCAGTGTTTTCATGGTCACTGTAATGGCTAAATTCATTTCTTAAAGTTCTCTCTTTCTCCTATATTTAAAATAACCACACTACAGACAGATAAGCGACTGTTTTTACGCGTTGTCGTTAGCAACAACGACGGTAAACCCAACGTGTGGCTCCGCCGTCGGCTTGTTTATTTTCCACATAAACCTTTCACAATAAAGCTGAAGATCCTGTTGAGGTTTTGCCTTCTAAATAAACTGAGATGACGACGAAATACATTATTCTCAGACATCAAATTTCAGAATCTGCATCAAACAAATGACTTCAAAAACATGTAGTAACTATAAATGGCGCTTACAGTCACCACGTGGATGCAGGCACAGAGAATACCAGCACGGCCAGTGAAGATGAGGCAGAACCAGGTAGATCCAAACAGAAAGACTAATCAAAACAAATCGAGGTCCTTATTTCTAAACGAGGGGCTACGTCTGTACCATGGACATGGTTTCGTTATGAAAAGTCTGACACGAACCAGAAAACTGTACTACGGTATCAGAAAGGAGTCTAACACGTTTTCACAACACTATATATATGATGTATAACATGCTCGCAAAACATCTCGCTGCTACAGCAGCCATTAAACTGCATGTTAAACAGAAGACTTTCATGTGTGCGTCCTTGCTCTTGGCACTCACCGTCCAAGCAGCGATTGTTGTACTTCCTGTATGCGCTCACAGCGTCCTCTTTACGGACAAACACCACTTCAGCTACGCCCACCTTCACCAGCCGTGCTCGCTTCAAGGCACCGCACACACAGAACAGTTCCTGTGGACAAATATTGACAGGCATTACAAATACACACTGAATGACTCATCACGGTACTCACAGCACTCTGCACATCATTTTAATCTCAAACAAGAAAAGGTTAAAGGCAAACAGAGCAATTTCCTCACCACTATGTCCTCCTCAGTGACTCGGGGATGCAGGTTGTTCACTGTTATTTTTGTCCCCTCCAAAGGACTAAAAGTAGGCTGAAATGAAAAATGACAAAACCAAACAGTCAAGTAAATGTAAAGATTGTGTGAACACATTAAATATCAATCGAACTGATACATGTAACAGAATCACTGCAGGGGTCTATTTGATAAAGAGTCTGCAGCCAGGTTTAAAAAACAAAAACAACCAAAGAAAAAAAAAAAATTCTTTTTTTCATTCTATCTTGCATTCAGTATTTTCACCTGTTAGCCTTTTGCACGTTACACGTTTCCCTTTAAATGTGCAAATCTACGGATGTAAGAAGAGTTCATTGTGGTGTGGCATGGATGGCAAAAAAGGCAAGGATAGTATGAGCATAACAGTTAAAAGCCAATCAAAGTTCTTTAAACATATTAAACGGTGGTTTAAGTTTAAGCATGAAACAAACAGAAAAGATTTACCTCCACAATGTTTTACAAAGTGACAGCTGTTTATTGAATTAAGAGCAAGTAAAAATGAAAGGGTCTGTATGAAGACAGGCTGCTGGCAGATCTTGAAATGTGGCAGAAATGTAGCTGCAGACTGACAGCAGCTGTTGCCTTTGACTGTCGGCATAATTTCTGCAGGATGCGGGACTGTTTCTAAAAGTGGCCATAGTCTATATTCCACTACATTTTTGTTACAACATTAGTTATTTGTTATCTTGAAGATTTAAATTTTTTTATCTTAAAATTACGCTAGTTATTTTTAATATTGTCAAATAAAAATCAATACTTGGGTATTAATCGATATTAAAAATATCAAATTAAGATTTAAGATCCCACAGCACAGGTGCAGACAGACACACAGCTACTCCCTTCACTAACAGCTGAAGTAGTTAACACTGAATAACACTTCAAGAGGAATTTCAGAGATCAGTAAAGCTCGCATTTCCGAATTTGATGTCAGTCCAGAGTGTGGAGAACTAATCTGAGTAAAATAAAGAGTAAAATTCAGAGCAGCAGAATCAGACGGGCCTGAAGAGCAGAGCTGAGGAGAAGAAGGGCTGCAGACTGAGGCAGAGCAGTGTGAACAGGGAAGAAATGGCAGATGTGGACAATATGATAAAATAGCTTTTCTACTTTTACAATAATTTATTAAAATGTGTTTGTTATTTTTTTTGTAGCCAGCTGTGAGCCGGCTGGTAAGACGTTAACTTTGCAAAAAAAAAAAAAAAAAAAGACCTTATTGTAGCACTATGGGCAAATGGCCAAAATATTTGATGTTGTATTGAAAATGGGAGGTATCAGTATCGAGTTTCAAATTCTAGTGTTGTGACAATACTATATGTCACACATCCCAGCTATATATAAAGCAATTAAAGGAAATCAATTATTTTCCTTTGTCTGGGGCATGATGCAGTTGTTATATTAGAAACTTGTCTGACTTGCTGCATCAAGCCAAAAGACCAATTATAATAATAAAAACCATAATAACACAAGTTATATGAGCACAATTTGAAAGAACACACACTGAGCTGCAGATAAAAATGAATGGATTTACCTGAGGAGGAGGAGGAGGAGCTGTTGCACTGGTTTCTGCTGTGCTTTGCTGAAGAGTCCTAGAGACTGGCTGTAAGGCTGCAGCTGAAGACCGAGTGGCAGCCAGGCTGGTAGTGGGCCGAGGAGAAGCCACAGGAACAGCGGGCCGTGGGGCCGTGTAAGCATCATTCTTAACCACCTTGGTGATGGGGGCTGACATGGAGAAAGCTGAGCCTGCTGTACCAGGCTGTGTGAAAAAAAGAGACAAGATAGATAACACTCTAGTTCATGTAGGTACGCACAGCAGACACGCTGAAGTTTCTGTATAAAGGCCCACATGTAGCCTTGTCACAGAGAAACATCTTACCCGAGATTGTAACAAATTGTTTGCAGTTGTGATCTTTAACTGTTTATTCGGGGCGTCATCATGCTCATTTAGAGTAGGCTGTAGAAAAACAAAGTAATCCTTTTAGTATGATATCTTAAACCTTTAGAAATGGGCTCATAAATGTCCTGTTACATTTAAATATGTCAAGAGAAACTAATCTACCTGTGTAGCGGCACGTATTCCTCCTAACATCCCTACTGGACGTTGCTGGAAAAAGAAACATAATACATTACTTAAGGAAGTTCTGACTGTATATTTCTACAAGCATACATATGGACAAGCCTGATTTATTTATTCTCACCTGGATGGTCTTAGTTATCTTTAAAGGTGGTGCAACTGCTGCTTGTGTCTGTGTCCCTCCAATGCTCCTCTTGAGGCTCAGCCTATCACGAGCATCCATCATTCTTGCATTATTGCTCAGCTGTGGTACTGCACTGGCCTTCAGACTCGGTCCTTGTGCATTAGAACCAAACTGCCTTGTATTCACACCAGCAAGATTGTTGTTGGTGTGTATCTGTATCTGCGGCACAAGCGTCTGGCTCTGTAAATGTTGTGTTACTGCTGTCTTTAGTGTGGTCGGTGCAGAGACGGTGAACTGACTCTGTCCCTGCTTGCGTGAGTTGATCATCTGACGTGCATCTTGCACCACTCCTGCTCCTCCCCTGCCACGGATTTTGAAACGAGCATCTTTCTGCCCCAGCTTCTCTCTGGCATCTTTTACTTGAAAACCTAAGGGGAGAAATTGAGAGTTTTAAGACAATGACTTTGCTCATTACAAAGTAACATTTACACCCACTGATCTGCTGGACTTTACCTGTGCCTCCTCCAAGCCTCTGTCTCACATCATTAACTCCAATCTTCTGTCTGGCATCAAAACTTTTCCCATCTCCTCCTGAACCTCGTCCAAACGCTGGCCTGAGAAAAACAAGGTTTCATTAGGTTCAACAACAACACAAACACAACAACATGCATTAGGGCGATACCTTCCACGTTACAATCACTTCTAGAAACACATTGAATATGATTTTTTTTCTCAGATGATTATGGAAACTTATGGATTATTGAAAATTATGGAAAATTTTACCCATTCCAGCTACCACATTTGTTCATTACGTGAGGACAAAACTACGATTTGTTGCCAACAAAAGCACTAGCGTGCTAGTTAGCCAAGCCTGACGAGTGAAGCTACAAACAAAATGCTGAAAGAGACGAGCAATTTAAAGACTTAAACAAAGAAATCTGTTTAGTTAAGCGGAGAGTGGTTCCGAGATTAAACTACGTTTTCTTTGTCTCCAATATGAATGGCTTCAAATGTGAAGGCCTACAGTTTGTTGAAGCCACTATTAGACTAGCTTTCAGCCCGTAATCGCTGCTAGCTGTAACATGCTAACGTTAGCTTACGACTGTCGAGTAGCTACAAGCAGCACTAAGTTTTCGATATGCGCTTAGAAATGTTACTACAAGTTTCGAAATCCTTAATAAACACACATGCACCAGTCTCCCCACACTCAAAAAATACCTTTTCGCTGCAGCTTTGACGTTAATACGGCGCTGTCGTATAACTTCATCCAGAGAGACGTCTGCCATTTTCTCACACACTTTCCAAAAGCGCGTGCGCGCCTGAGATTTCTTGGGGGCTATGACTACGGGAACTGATTTGGGCCAAAATCCAAAATGGCTATTTGAAGAATTATGATATTTTATAGAAGATTCGAAATAGCTAACGTTGTCGTCTTCGAAATACACACAAAGACAATTAAAACACGACCGTGTTGCTACCGTAATAAATCTGTGATCGATTAGTCTTGACGAAATACGAATAGCGCGCATACCTGCATTCCCATGATCCTTTGTGTCACATAGCGCAGCGATTTTACGACATAAACATTGCATATAACTATTAAAAGGGTCAGAATCTGGCTAATCGATCGTTTCTTTACTCACGGAAATAAGACAATTCGACAGAAACTAAAAAAAAACGCAATGGAGGAAACTTATATTTGAAACCATAATAGAGAGTGCCTGTGTACGTGGTCTATGCCCGTCCTCCACCGTAGTTGGGTCATGCCTTAAACTGATGAGTAAGGAAAATAACGACGCGGGGTGACGCCCGTGTCCTCGTACAATTAACGAGATTAATTTTTGAAAGGGCACAGGTCTGCCTGCTGAGGTGACTCGCCTACTTTGCGAGATGCCTCGTGGGACAAGGACCTTCCCCGAGTCCCAAACACTGTCAAAATAAAAAGCTGCTGTCCTCCACTAACATACATATATTACCGAAGGTAATAAACTTGTAATTGGAGTGTTAGGTATGGTAATTACATCGTGGGGGAGCATGCCCCAAGTTCCAAAGTGCAAAAGAACACAACGATATTGCGAAATATAGCAAATAAATATGCCGCATAAATATTTACTTCATGTATCATCTATAGGGTAATTATATCGTTCAAAAATGATGTGATGATTTCAAATTTAGCATGTAGTCAATGTCCATGATGTTTTTACACTGTTTATAAATATATATGTAGAGTTACAGACGTCGCAAAACAAGAGTTCCTCATAAACTACAAGTCCCATGATGCAAATGGTCTGGCGCAAAGCCAAACTGTTGGTTCGGTGGGTCTGTGGGTTCGTACATCACTGCTACCTCACGTCGGCTCTGTTAGAGGAGAAATGGCTGCAGCGCTGTCCCGTGCCCTCAAACTGCCCGGTAAGATGCCGCACTGATTTGTATTATTTATCAGACCAATGTGCAGACGTAACGGAGCTTAGCTTCATTGATAGTCTGTGCTCTCCCATTTCGCTTCTCAGCCTTCTCAATGTAGCGAAGTCATTTGATTTTACTGGCTTGTCATACGCAGTTGTCAGGTTTTCCGTTTTATCTCTGCCAATTTCTCGTGCCAATTTTTTAATCCTAGTCAAATCAGATGGCCGCAGTTTTTCTGTTTGTGTAGTGCAGCGTCAGAGCGGCACGTTGACGGCGCTGTGTGGTGGTGCTGAACGACGGCTAGCTGCTCGCTAATGTTAACAACCTGCTGTTAGACAGTTCACCATTAAAAAAAAAATCATGACAAATACATAATACAAGCTCAGACCTGGCGACAATATCCTACTGGAAACAGTGATGCCCATCATTGCCTGTATTACGGTAATACTATTTCTATTCTATTCTGTTCTTCTTTCCATTCTTTCTTCTAATGGTATTTCTATTTAATTAAAGAAATCTGTAATGTGAAAAAAAAATGCTGACAAGCATTGATGAAATAAAATAACCAAGCTAACGTCATCGTGTTATTACTATTTTTATTTTTTATTGTTGTTTTAAGTGTGTTATTGTGCAATAGGGGGGCTACAATCAAAAAAATGCCTCAAAATACAGGAATCAGAATACTTTATTGATCCCTGGGGGAAATTGTTTTTTGTTACAGTGCTCCATTATAAACCAACATTAAGACAAGACAGACAATACGCTAACTAAGAATAGTACAATATATACATATATATATATACATACATAAGTCACTCATAAATAAATAGCTGGAAAAGAAACGTGTAGTTGTAGCAGTAACCAGTGTGTTAAGTGGATGCGTTAGATCCACTATTTTTCTAGTTTTGCCTCTGCCCACCTCTACAGTATGGTAGTAAAGTGGTGTAATCAAACATCAGAGGCTCAAAATTATTGTATATTATATATTAAATTAACGTTTAAATATAAGTATAGTTTTTAATACTTGCATGAAAATCCTTTGTAGTCACTATTTGCCTGAGGTCTAAAACCCACTGACGTCACAAAATGCTGTGTTTTCTCCCTTGAGATGCTCTGTCATGCCTTTACTGCAGCCACGTTTGGTCGCTGCTTGTTTTGTGGGTCTCTGATTTCAGTTTTGTTAGCTCCTCTATAGGTGCTTCATTGTGTTTAGATCAGGTGACTGACTCCGCTATTGAATAATATCTAATTTGTTTGTGTTGAGAAACTCGGGTTGCTTTCGCAGTTTGCTTTGGGTCATTATTCTTTTGTACTGTGAAGAGCTGTCTGTTCAGTTTTGTAGCATTTGTCTGAATCTGTCTGTCATGTTCAAACCAGTGTACTCCTAATGAGCAGTTTCTGTGTGTCTTTGCAGGGAAGAAGGGCTCGGAGCTCGGGGAGTATGACCCTCTCACCCAAGCAGATAGTGATGACGAGAGCGAAGAGGATGACCTTGTGCTCAACTACCCCCGAAATGGTCTCGGCAGGGATAGCTGCCTGGGCACGGGGTCTTCCAAGCTGCGCGGCGGCCGATCTGGAAGACTTGTCGGCGCGGAAGACGGGGTGCAAGACGAGGACGAGGACGAAGAGGAGGACGAGTGGAGGGAGCGACTCCCCAGCAAATCCAGGCAGGACAGGAATGACATGAAGGGAGTGCAGTACTGGAGCCACAGGGACTCGGACGGAGAGAGGAAGAGGGAGGACAGAGGGGGCCCTGGAGCAATGGGGGGTGCTGGGCTAGGGCTTCACAGTTCTGATGAACAAAAAAGGCTGAGGGTGAAGAACGCTATCCGAAGTGCGTTTTTTCTGGTGCCTCTGGTGTGTGCCACAGTGGTTGTGTTGCTCTGTGCGTTCCTGATTCCATGCCAGAAGGGAGACCTGGAAAAGAGGCTGCAGTGGGAGAAAGCACTGGGAGGGACAGGAGGTAAGAACATTAATGCACATTTAGGGACTCTTTTATTAATGCCCATCATGTAACATAGCATACAGATTAGTAGGCCTGTAGTTAGCTCCAGAGTAAACTAGGAAAAATAAACAGCCAGTGCTTGATAAGAACTCGCTCTCCTCTGCTGATATCTAAAGTGAGTGGTGCCACGATAATAAGGCTTACTCAGGAGTCGTCGAGGCTAGACAAAGTGCCTAACCCTGTAATTTTCCACCTGTCATTACACAGGCTTGTGAAACATCTTTCTACCCATCACATGCTCTGTTTACACATGAAACATTGCTTCTGTTAGTGGGTGGTGTTCATGTTTTTTTCTTTTTAGGTGTCACGCCACCCGCGCTGGCACTGTGGGATGTTGATGGTGATTCAGTGGAGGATGTGTTCTTGGGTGTTACCGAATCGACCAATGAGACCCACACCACACAAAGTATGTGCGATATGTAAATATCTTTGCAGCCTCATGCCGGTACCCATCCACAGCTGTGATCAGAAGTTTACTTACTCATCATGAGTATTTGTGTCATGGTAATTTTGGGCTTTCAGTGGTTTCTTTGAACTCTTCTTTTTCCAGGCTGGAATAATTGTACAGCACACATCTTTAATTACTTTAAAAAAAAAAAGAACCGTGTGCACAAGTGTATATTTATTTTGCTTCTGGCTTCATTCTGATTGGCTTCTGCAGAACTGGTGGAGTTCCTTTAAATTGGTTGGTTTCCAACCATGGACCCGGGTTTTTAAGTGTAGTCGATAGTAGATTTGAGGTTCAGAAGCCTAATGTTAACCTGTTTTATCCATTTCAAAACTGGTTTTGATGTGTGTTTGGGATCATTGACCTCTTGGAACACTGAACTGCATTTGAGTTTCAGCCGTCTAGCTGTTGATTTGAGGTGATGTTGAAGAATTTGGATGTAGTCCTTCATTATTCCATACAATTTGTGCAGTGATCCACTACCACTGGCAGCAAAAAGTCATTGAAGATGACTCTGTGTGCTTTCTCTCTCTGTAACCTCTTTGATATTTATACATGGTGTATGCGCTTCATCCCAGTTTACAGTGCAGTGGCCCTTTCTGCCGTCAGCGGCAAGGTGCTGTGGAAAAATGTCATGTCAGAGGCTGTGATGTACATCCAGTGTGGTCTGCAGTACAGCACCGTGCCGTCGCCCGTGTGCCTCCTCATCTGCAAATCCTACATCATGGCTGTCAACGGCACCACAGGTCGGACTCAGTGCTGTCCCAGCTGTGCAGAAGTAAATAAAATTAATCAACTGCAAGTATTCATTTCTAAGCATTCAAAGATATTTCCTTTCCCTCCACAGGAAATAAGCTGTGGTCATCATCAATTAAGAGCATTGAATCTCAGGCAGTGTTACTTCCAGACCTCCAGGGCGACTCACACCCAGATCTGCTTGTAGCCACCCTGCCAGCGGATGATGTATGCCAGCCTCCCTTATTTCTTCATGTGCTATATTGATGCATGTTACAGTTTGCAGAGCATTATTTTTTTTTTGTAGTGTTCACGTAAGCACAATTCATTCATTCTAATTCATTTAACAATCATTACGAGCTGAAGAATTTACAGTTTGCTTGTATTTTTATTTATTTTTTGCTGCTTTGTGTATTTTCAGAAATTCGATCTCTCTCTGACTTTGATCTCTGGAGAGACGGGAGCGTTACTCGGACGTGCTGTGCCTTTCAACGTCACAGCCCAAGGGACGCTGATTGGTCCCTGGCTATATGAGACACAACAAGGAGTATACTACATCCTGTTTGGTCTAGGTGACGTTTCAGTAAAAGGACTAGATGTTACAATCCCTGACAATGCTGCTTTAAATGGAGAAATTGTTGTGTGCCTCAACGAAAGGCAGATCGGGTCCCCCCTTGCGATGAAGGGGGGGACCCGATCTGGCTTCCAACACCTCTCCGCCGGATCGAGCTGTACGCTCTACCTTTCCACTGCCTCCCAGAAAAGGGAAGAAGAGCAGAGGGGAGAAGAGCGGAATATTTTTCTTTCCTATTCTTTCATTCCTTCTTTTAGATTCACTACCATGAGGTTAACTGCTTAAATACTTAAAGATTGCTCCAAAAAGAATCACCCCATGAGCTTTTCTGTGTGCTCATATTGCAAGAGTTTTGATTATAACGACACATATTATAATATTTTTCTAGCAAAATGGGAAACAGGTGCAAACACACGGAAATCCTGTATTAGGCAAACACAGTTTTCTAACCAGCTTGAAAGTCAAAATTTGGTATGACCACCTTTATTCTACAACACAGCCTGATCTGTCTTAGGCAGATTTCTTATGATTTCATTAAGTAGTCGTCAGGAATAGTTCTCCGGGCTTCTTGAAGGACATTCACAGCTTTCTAACTGGGAAAATAATCAGATAAAATTAAGCATATTTTCATTAAATATACTAAAGTTATTGAACAACAACAACTGATTCTGAGGAGCTCATTTAAGAACTATTGAAGTGACCCTTGAAGTTATTTTAATGGTGGTTTCACAGGACCTTGTGTCATCGTGTGTTCCCTTAGGTAATGTGAAGGCCGTCTCCCTGCGAGACATCTACTTTCAGGCTACTGGAAAACTGCCCGAAACTCAGGCGCTTCGAAAGAAGGATTCAGGGTGGGAGGGCATGAAGAAGGACAATTTCTCTTCCATCATACAAATTTACAGGTGGGTGTCTGCTATTGATGCATAGATCTGTTTTCAATGTGCAAACTCTTCTTTGTTTGTTAAATACCAAATACATTTAACCAGCTGGCACTAAAGTAGAAAGCAGATTACTAGATATATGTTTTTGTCTAAAATAAGTCAAAATCAGATCTTTGTTGTGTCCTTTCTAGCCCACGTGACCATGACCAGGCCAGGTTCCTGCTCCCTCTTGTGGCTGGTTTTGGCAGAAACCACAACAACCTGGACACCGCTTCGAACCTGAACTCCACCAGAAGTGACTGGGTGCTGGTGTATGGAGGCAGCGTACAGTTGCTGCTCCGGCAGAAGAATTTGCGAAAGAAATGGACCTACAAAACAGCTTCCAGTCAAAGGTACAGTCCTGTTTATTTTTTCCCCCCTGCAGCAACCACTTGAGGGTGGTGAGGTTTGAACAAACTGATGTGCTTGAAAATTATATTTTGGCGAGGGGCGCCTTACTATTGCCATGAGGTGGTCTGAAGTTTTCAATAGTTCATGTAACTGTTGTTTTAGCAACTTTCTGTGTGGTAATCGTGTGATTAATGCAAAATCATTAGAGAGAAGAGCACTCAGTCAGATATGGTTTCCCTGACTTCATTTTAGCTGCATGCCCCGATCTTTGTTGTTGTTTTTTTTTAAAAATCACATTCCACCAAAACATCTGTCCCATCCTTTGGAAAACTAGAAAAATATGCGTTCCTAAAATACTTATTTGTATGTCACAGTCAACCAGTGGCAGGACACTTCAATAGCGATGGAATCCTCGATCTTTTCATTCAGCATTCATCAAACGGAGTCATGAAGGTAAAACAAACAAACCAAAGGTTCTTTCATGCTTTTTTCCCCCTCAGGGCTGAAATTACTTTGCTGACATGTAACATCTGCTCCGATCTTACTGGTGGTTTTTCCTCCTCTTCTTTGTCTTTCAGACATTAATCATCGATGGGGCGAATGGGACCCGTTTGTGGGCCGCCGAGTTCGTGTGTCCCCATCTTCGTATAGAAACTTCTGCAATCTCCACGTCCACGGGCCAATCCGCTTTCCTGTTCTGGGCCAGCGATCCAATCAAAGCACAGAAGAATGTTACCAAGACAACCGTAAGTCTTCCTCAGATAGAATTGCTAGGTTAATGAGAACCCAGGAAGAGGAGCCCTCTGTGATCATTTTACTCCATTGTGCTCGACTCTGTTAAGGAGTCTTTTGTGCTAAATGTGCTCTCCGGCTGTTTATAGGTGTCGCCGGGTGTTGCCGTGGCAGAGCCTCTCATTCGAAAGCTCTACCTGCTCCATCCTACATATCCCACAGTTCTGCTGGAGCTCGCCAGTACCACAGACACAGCAGTCACATCTGCAGGTAATCGCCACCGTGCCTTTAAAAAGAAACATAGAACAGAGCCTCTCTCTGTACTGTACTCTGTACTTTTTTTAATGAATGACCACTCTTCCTCACTGATAGTGCGCTACCAAGACCATCAGAAAGACGCATCCTACATCACAGTGTCCTCCAGTACCATGCCCAACTCTGTCCCCAGCACTTACATAGTCAAGTGTGTGAGCCTCAGAGCTGCTATCACCAAAGGGCAAACTGTGTGGATAGGAGATGGCAGCAAGACCGCGGGAGCCCTTAAACCCGGTGAGGTCAGCAAGTTCTTCAGACATCTGACCTTCAGACATCAGGTGAGAAAGGGAATCGCAGGGTGCGGACAGTCAGATCTGGAGTGTCGCTAATTTTGACGAGTGAATCTCTCTCAACTCTGTAGTGAGGAGCCAGCTCTGCTACCACGACCCTGCCTCACAAGTACGCGGTACAGCCACAAGGACTTGAGTAAGGATGAAAGGGACGAAAAGCTGCGGATGACTCTGCACCGGGGCGATGATGGCAGTTCATCCACGAAGCTGTTTACATCACGTTTGATTCAAACAAAAGTCAAATTTCATTTCTGGTACTTGAGAAAGACATCTGTTTTTGTTTTGTTTTTTTAAATTGAAACTTTCTTTAAATAATTTAAGTCACATTTAGGAAGTCTGATCTTTACCTGGTTGTTTCTTCACTTGACAACAGCGGAGTAACTTAACACTTGAACAGTGCATGTCTAGCATGCATCTCTCGTAATTCCAGTATCTACTGTGTGGTACGGTCCACTATTTCAATGCATTTTGTCATGATTACTGTTCTTCTGCTCCTTGATGTTTTAGTTAGTATAAGAATTCTGTAAATATTTAATGCTGTACAGTAATTTATTGATTTGCCTTTTTGCCGTCTGAACTTTTTAAGATGAATGAACCGCTGTTTGCTAAGGATTATGATATTTAAATGTAAGCTGCAAGACAAAGTAAAGCGCAATGTATAGCCTCCGTGTTTTATTTCAACTTTGGGAAATGCAGTCGGGAAAATAAAAACAAAAACGCGGTGCTGTTGAGTCACCACAGGGGGGCGCTGTTTCCGCCCTCTTCTTGCACATCACAATTCATCTCCGGTTCGTTTTCCGCATTGCCGCTGCATCGTCAAACGCTGTAAACATGGCGTCGGCCCTCAGTCGCCTCGTCAGGCTGTCTATCCTCAGAGCCCCCCGCAGATCCCCGCTGACCCCCTCCAGTGTACCGGGGAACACCGTGACAGCGTGCCGGACGGCCGTGTGCTCGTCGTCCGGTGCTATGCTCCCCAAACCCAGAAAGGTGAGTCTCATTTGCACGCAGTGTTACGAAATCAGATCCTCGGAAGGTGTAGTCTCACGAGCGCCGTTAAATAACGTTGTTGTTTCTGTGGTGGGGTGTGTGACACCGGGGAGCAGACCCCCTTCGGCCTTATCCGGATCGCCCTGATAGTGGTACCCTTCTTGTATGTGGGGACGCAGATCAGCAAGAACTTTGCCGCCCTCCTGGAGGAGCACGACATCTTCGTCCCCGAGGACGACGATGATGATGATTGAGGGGGTCTGGAAAGCTTCAGGTTAGCAGGTATCGCTGGCTGTCGCTGTGGGTGTCACCGTGTGGCAGAGTGCACGCTCCCTGCTCCGTCTGTGTTGTACAGTGTTGTTCAGTACAGACTGAAATGTGGGAGTTACCATTGCAATTAAAAAAAATAACATGCTTCATTAAAAGGTACCTATTAAGATTCTTTGTTTTCTATCATATATATGTGTACTATAATAGTGATGGATGCTTTTATGAAAAACACTGAGTAATCCATGCGAGTCAAAAAGAAGGAAAATCAATACATAGTCATTTTACAATCTTTGTGAGGGGTCACCAATCAGTACAATAGGTCCCCTTTGCTGTTGCCGACCAGGCTTTAATTAAGATTGCTGCTCAGAGCTTCAGCTCTGTAATAAAAACATTACGCTCACATTAGCAGCTTGAATGCTTCTGTCTGCTTTATTTTTCTTCAGGCTTTTGCAGCAGTTCTTAAACATCTCATATTAAGATGTAACCGTTTACAGGCCTTTATAGTGTAAAAATAAATCAACACACTTTTTCTGCCCCTCACAGATTGTGTATTGTGTGACGATGACCACCGCCCAGCGTCAGTGAGCATCTCAGCAGATTAACACCTTGCCGGAGTTGCGTCTTTGTGCACTAGATTCAGGGTTTTTGCTGCCCCGGGCTGATCGTATTGTACTGTATTTGTCATTCACTACTCACATCGATACCAGAACACAATGATTTCAATAAAATTTAATTTTCTATCAACTGTTTAAAACACTTCATTGCATGAAATATGAAACTTGTTTGGAACAAAGCTGTTAAGTTATTCCCAGGAGCTGTTTCATGTCCAGTTTTATGGATTATACCTTCTTAAGGAGGACAAAATCCAGACTGTAAAATGTTATTTGTCCCTCTTACTGTTAGAGCTTTCGGCTCAGTTTTGGTCTGGAAATGTCAATTTTCCAAATACAAGATTAAAGCTTTTCATAGCAGCAGGAAAAAAATAATAATAAAACTGATGAAATCAATAATAATAATGAAGATTCAGCTCTCACATGCTTTTCCTACTGTCTGCAGTGAAAAAGCTTTATGTTGTTTGAAACAACCCGCTCACAACACATCTGCACGTTCAGTCATGGTGTGCTGATGGCTTTAATTGATCCAACTGACAATATCAATAATAAAAAGAGACTGAACTATAGATAGGTGATTGTTAAGTGTATATTTACAATAAAGAGAAACAGCTGTCAAATTGGACACAACCAAAAAACAGGTCACAGGGCAGGCCGAGAGCTGTACAGTTCATTGGTCGTGTCCCCGGTAGAATTTGGACAGGAAGTCGGTGGGGCGAGGTTCTTCAGACTCGTAGAAATAGCGCATTATGTGGGTCTTCTGCTTCCAGACGTGGATCGTTTCCTGAAGTTCCATTTTCCCCTTTAAATAGCACACACACACAAAAAACGGAGAACACCACAACACACCGTGAAGTAAACAACTCAGTGTGGCTCTAAGTTAGATTTAATCAGCAATCAGAGCCCTAAGAGACACCGCCTTGAGAAAAATCATATTTACTGTTTCTTGTCACAGGTGCTGCTTTTACCTTAATGACCAACATGTCGATCACACGGGGGTCGGTGATGTGCTTGTTCTTGTCAAACATCTCCCTAACTTTGTCTCTTCCTTGGCGTGTTGTGATGTCCAGCTGAAACATTGCGACTGCAGAGGAACAGACACAAACGGAGAGCCATTTTGGTTCTGCTACACACACTTTATCCAGGACATCATTCCTAAATGTTACTATTACAGCTGCATGAATTAAATCAATCTACAGCGGCTATTTGAAATAAAATTGTCCTACTGTCTTTGTTTTTGCAAAGTTGCCACTCATCATCATCATTATGCCATATTTGTTTTGCTACATCAGATCAGATGATCATCAGCATTTGGGTGTTAAACATAAGGAAATCACTGTTTGTAATTGATTGATTTTGAAGAGGTAAATAGTAATAATATCGTAATAACAAAATGCACTGAACAGAAAGCAAAATAGAAAAAAAAATCACGTTGCAAGGAATAAATCTATACAGCGAACAATTTACATGTTCGAAAAGGTCTAAAGTACACATTTATTTAATCCTACTCCCTTAATGCTATTTAATAATTTACTCATCAGTGTTCCTCGATATAACATGTAATCAGACAATATACATAATTAACTATGTACTAGTCTGCACATAAAACAATATATATATTTAATTCCAAACTTGTACTGTTCCACATTTTTACACCGCATATGGATATAGGAAAATTGTTCTTTTAAAAATCCGAAGATTTAATGTACCCCTTAGATGTACACCTTAAATAAACCTCTTAAAGGATCTGATGGGTAACCGTGTAAGTAACCACCTGCTAGGAGCCAAAACAAAGTGAATGCTGAACATGGAATTCTTGCTAACTACGGGTGTTACGAAGCTGCTTTACATATTATATTCAATAAAGTAACAGGTCTTCTGTAAGCATGAACCCACACAACAACGTAACGTAATATATGCACCTCTTTTCTTTTTTAATCGATTCTGTATTTGTTTGTATGATTTTAAGTTAAAATGTGTGGACATAAAGTACAGAGTACATAATCCTCGATGCAGCCTCATCTGCCTGGAGCCCAAAATGAACGCTAGCTAGAGTCAGTATCTAAAGGTTGCTTTGAAGTCATGAACTTCCCTTTACAGTTTAGATTAAACGGAAACATCACCATCTCTATCTGACACAAGAGAGGAGAGAGTCTTTAAAACATTGTCATATTCAGGATCCTCTGTGCTAGCAGCTAATGTTAATTATTCTGCACCGCTCCATAGACGCGACCTTGACGCTCGCCTTGCTTCTTCCACACAGTTTACCCGCTACAGGGAGCACACGTACCTGTGTTGGGGACCTCCCGGTACCATGCTCGGTATAACTCCCGGACTCGGCGCTTAGCCTCGTCCAAATCACGGCTAAAAATCGGTTTAACGACTTTAGCAGCACCAGCTGCCGTCCGGGTCGCCGCTGTGGACGCCATAACTGCTACTGTTGCTATTTTCCGGTTTCATTAAATTAGTGCTGAAAGCGCTCTGCTGCCACCTAGAGGTACGGCTGGTTCAAGACACCGCTCACAAAATGAAGGGAACGCTTCATTACAGAATAACACAAAATTTGTTAAACTTCAGGGATATCAACCTGTCCAGTTAAGAAGCAGAAACCACTGTGGATCCGTTTCACTTGCTCTGGTGGAAAGAAAAGTAACAACAGGTCAAACTGGACAACCTCCTAAAAGATGGTTTTACAGGTCATTCCCAGAGACTCTTGCTGTGTGCCCCCCCCCCCCAGAAAAAAAAAAACCCAACTGATTTTTCTCATGCTAGCATTATGATATGAGACCTGCAGTCCAGAGAGTCCATTTCATTCAGGATGGGACATGAAGGAGATATTAGTTAGTCTAAGGAGCTTGGAAAGAAAAGCGTCTGGACTTCTTTAAGTTGCTTGAAGACATTTCACCTCTCATCCGAGAAGCTTGTTCAGTTCTCATGCGAGATATTAGGCCCAAGAACCAGGACCAGGCCTGCTACTGGTGTGATGCTCAAAGAAGGGCATCACACCAGCATCAGGACGACTACCACTGCTCTATAAAGTGACCTACAGCTGACAACTTGTGTCCATATTTCTGACCAAATTGTGAGAAATAGATTCTGTGAGGGTGGCATGAAGGCCTGACAGCCTTTAGTGGGACCTGTACTCACATCTCCAACACCATGCAGGGTTTTTTTTTTCTTTATGAAACGTATCCTTACATTAGATTAAGCACAGAACTGAAAAACACAAACGTCTGCAGGTTTTGGGCGGATACAATCTTGCAGAAATGAAACGTACATTATGTGCTGTTGAACGTCTTTTATTGATTGCAAAAATGTTTATTTACAAAGATGACAAAGGCTCTACTGTACATTAAATATGAACACGTTTTTAAAAGTTAGATAATTCTTTTTATCGCAATACATACCGTCAATACAAAAAAACTGGCTCATTGATGCAACACCTGTCATTTGCTGTGATGGTGGCACACAGTATGCCAATAATGATCAGGAGAGACTGGAGGCTTGAGAGTTCTCAGCCATGGCTTAAAACTGAGGACATCTGTGATACGGGACAACATTCATTCAACAGCCTTTAAAAGCAACCAAAGAAAGCTGAGCTGAATCTGCTTCTGTACGATCACAGATCAACTTCCAATCCAGCCCCACCCCCTTAAACCGCCAAGGAATTAAACATTTTTTGCTGTTTTGTCCTGTTTTCATCCCAATAGAGATTTTTGAATTTTATATTCTCAAACCCGACAGAACATCAGCAAGTTTCCCAGTTCAAAAGAAAAAAAAAATACAGCAAATACGTTTCTTAAGTACTGTGTGCCATTTTCACAAAGTAAACATGCCTCAAAAGCTGTAATACAGAAAACTGAGATGACAGCAGCTCTTCCGACCTTTGCCGTCTCAGGCAGCACATAGGGCCAATGAGAAGTTTATTCATCCAAAAATTAAAAAAGAAAAAGCTGATACAGTATGAAGTCTTTATCTACAATACCACATTTAAAAACAACAACAAAAAAGATACTCAATAAAGCTTTCCAGTTTTCAGACCAAGTGTGCACTCATACACACCGCTTCCACTCAAAACCAACAAAAGCCAAACTAAAAAAAAAAAAAAATTAAAAGTGCAATTTTGTACATTATATATGGCCCAGTGTAACGTAACCAGCTAATGGCTACTCTATGCTGCTCATTAAGCTAGAGAGAGAAGGTTGCCTTCAAAGCTTTCTGACCTTTATGAAGCCTGGTGACATGGTTTAAGCAGTAACAACGTCCAAAGAGGTAGCAGGTTGTACTAAACTGATAGATGAAACACGGTTTTTCCCCAGGAGACTGGGCTTCAAAGCCAGATGTGATTTTACTGCAGATTTTGTTTAGTTTTTAAATATTGTTTTCAGATTTGAGTCACAGTTTTATGCATTGAAAGTACTTGGTTATATCAAGGAACAAAACTACTTGGAAAAAGGTCATACTTCAGGTTTAAATACGCTCTTTCACAACTATAACCACACAATAGAAAGCAACGAAGGCAAACTTCTCTCCTGTGCTCTTATTGGCAGAGTGATTAAAATTTAAGGCATTATCAAAGTCTCCACACAGCAGGGACTGTCCAGCAAAAACAGTAACCATCCTTTCGTTCTCCTAAACAACAAACAAACGAGAAAACATCTGTTCCATATCAGTCCGCACTGGTCACCATGTCTGACAGAGCTTTAGTACCAGAAGTATTCTCTCAGTGGTCCAGGCTGTTCCCCAGCTTTTGCCCCTCCTGCAGAGCAGCCATAGCCAGCTTCAAGTGCTCCTTTAGACTCCGAATCTCTCGCTCATTTCGGCCCTTCATCCCACTCAGTTCCTCTTGCAACTCTCCATATCGCTTACAGGCCAGCTGTTTTTCCTGTGGAGCAGAGTGACAGAAAATCTCTCAGGCTATCTCAGTGACATCACATCCACTGTGAAGGGAAAAAAACAAAAAAACATCTTGCATGCATGTTTTAAACTAGCTAAATTACTCATGATCTGCATTTTCTATGACAATGTTGGCATTCACCTATAGACTGTACATCAAAGATGACAGTGCTCTTCAGACCTAAAAAGTCAATATGTCTTCTACAGAGCATGGTGATTCATTTAGTAAATTTTGGTCCTCATTTGAGTAAAGAAAAGAAAAAAAAACACCTTGGTACAAGTCGATCTGAGTAGGTACTAATGGTTGGAAACCTCTCGATGAGGGGGAAAGATTTGTACTCCCCAGAAAACCAACCAAAGTGGTTGGTAGCTGTTGCTAGGTGAAACTGGTCACAAAGAGGGTGCTGCCAAAAACCTCACTGAGATTGTTCTGAATGACAGCAGACTGCCGCAGTTGCCAAAAATGACAAGCCAAAAACTAACTTGTATTTGTAGACAAGTCACGGAGCAGCAGGGCGGAGATGCGCCCTGCTAACCCAGCTAGCATTTGATTAAAAGCTCTACCGTCTCATCTGAACACACCTTGTTTCAAAACACCAAAAAGGCAACAGCGAAAATCCAACACAATGGGAGGTCACAATAACTACTTGCATCTTTTATTTACAGCCTATTGGTAAATTCATGAAAAAAATCCACCCCTCAAACACACACACACACACCCACACACACACACACACACACTCTACCATGTTAAGGAACTGCAGCTCATTTCTTAGACAGCTGATCTCTTTCTGCAAGTACTGTAACTCGTTGTCTTTCATCCTGAGTAGAACCTGGGAAAAAAACAAAAAAATAAAAAACACATATTGTGGGCGTTTCCTTTAAATGACAGAACAGCCTGCACTGTAATTTATGTAGTTGTAGATAAGGGCCGGAACACCACTGTCATTTACTTGAGAGGCCAAAACGGTCAGGCTGAAGCATATTCTTGAATATTTCTGCAAACATTGACAGATTACCGTAGAGTCCAACTCAAACTGCATTCTCCAGTTGAATTTGGAGAGGTTTGTACTGCTGACATGTTTGCTGTGACCCAAATGCATAAATCATGCTAGATAATCTGCAGCTGTTACAGTGAACTATATTCGCAGAGATTTATTTTTCACCCAAGGCCGAATGTACTGACGACAGAGAAATAGATTGTAGTGGAATTTACAGCTCGCTGGACTTTACTAAAGTAGTTTTTGCAAAGTCTAATCTTTGGCAATGTTCATTGTAAGCATCCACAATTTCAACAGTATAGATATGAGAGAAAATAATAAGTATAACAAGTACTCATTTGAATGCCTCATCTATGGCATCAGATTGACTACAAACAGGTATCTTTATGTAGCTGAGCACAACACACCCATAAAGCAGGCCATTTCTTAGGCTTGCTGTCAGTTATTGTTGTTCTTCTAAACTAATGCTGCAGCTCTCGGTGCAACTTGCAGATTTTCACAACCGTTTCACGCTGGTATTGCTTAAAAAAAAAGTCCTAGCAGATACAGAAGTGCCTGGTATGCTTTCAGTTTCAGGTATACATTTAAGAGTTGTTACCTCTAGCTCACAGGGCATCCTGTTTTTGTCCTCTGAGCCGTGATCTCTGATGGCAGATTGTATTCGTTTCATCTCCTCTGTCAAACGGGCCTTTAAGTCCTAAAGGAAAAAATTTGGCCTGTGTGATTTCAAGTAATGGCCGTTTGTTTGTAGAAATCTGCATACACATATTTAGTTGGGGGCTGTAAAGTGAATGCATCATTCTTCCCAGCTGAGTCTACTGCAGCTGACCCACCTGGTTCTCTTTCCTCAGTTGCTCCATGTCTCTCTCCTTGCGGCTGATTTCCCGTTCCCTCTCTGCGTTGTTCTGTTCAGCTCTGTTTAGCTCCAGACACTTCTGAGAGTAGCGCTCAGACAGTCCGGCCAGCTCTCTCTGCGAGGCCTGAGCTTCTGCCCTGCAGCAACACAAAGAAAACTGTGTTCACGTCGGGGCTTCGGTGAACCAAATCACTGATACAACAACTTCAATGCTGCCGTTTCACATCAAGTTTTTCTTTACTCTATTACACATCAGCAGCAGTTACACAAAACAATATATATTTCATATAAAAAAAAAAAAATAAAAAAAAAAGAGTTGGACAACCCCTTTTTTCACATTATGAAAATATAACTAGAGTATAGTAGGTTTCCTTCGTGGTGCTCTTTTTTTCTTCATGACTTGAGTATTTCCTCCTGTGGTTTTAAAACCTCTTTGCTACTTATAACCAATGACCACAAAAATAAGGAAGAGCATGCAGAGGTAAAAAATGCAGTGTAGGCAACATAGTTAAGCCCTAAAATGCAGGTTCCAGCTGCAGCCACTGAGACAGTCTGTGTCAAAGGCCTGCGACGCTTACAAAAGAAAACTAATCCATGACCAAATTCTTCCGCATTCCTTAAGCGCCTGACAGGACCAAGAGGCGGCTGTGGTAATGGCCTTACTTCAACGAGTCTGCAAATTCAAACTTTTATTTAACAGAATACCCTTTTATGGCCACGTAGCTCCCACTCAAAAGCAAAAGGACATGTTCACATAAATTACCAATGAAGGCCGAGCTAAAAGGAAGGGTGCAGTGGAAGTTTAAGCCGCTTTCTGATCGTTTAACAAGTAAACAGGTTATGTAATCATCCGTCACATCATCATTGTCTCCATAAGTATCAGTGTGACCCCAGTACATCTTTAAGTCACTGGCAAAATCTGATCTAAAGTTACGTACTGATGCAGAGCTCGCAGAGTCTGTGAGTCCACCGCGCCGCTGCTCAGCCTCTTCACTTTCTCAACTTCTCTTTCCAGCTCCTCTTTGTGTTTCTTCTTCAAAGCCTCCATCACTGAAACACAAACTCGAGTGTTACACAATGTTTTCTGTTGTAAGTGACATTATCACACCATAACTTTACTGAGAAGGGGAAAGTTATCAAGAAAGACTGAAAGCATGTTGAAAGCACGGTGAAAACATGTTTCACAGCCTTCAACTGCATTAAAACAGAAGGATGTATACAGGTAGACGTGGCATAATACAGTAGAAATCAATTCTACTAAGAACATTCACAGGCAGGCACTGCACATTATGTCTTTTACTACAAAAAATCATGGTCATTTATAGTAATGTCAGTAAAAGTTTAAATTAAACCTGTAAAAGTTTAGTTTAACAGCGGCTATTGCTTCAGAATTTAGCAGTTAATATGTGGCTGATGTGCTTTTTGACTGACCTCGCGCTGTGTCCTGGGCCTCCTGCAGCAGCAGCCTGTCCTTCTGGGCCTCCAGCTCCTTGACTTGGCGGTCGTGTTGCTTCTGCAGCTCTTCCAGGGCCTGCCGATGAGCACGCTCCATGGCCAACAGGCTGCGGCTGCAGGGTGCCTCAGGGCCACAGCCACCCCGCACACCTCCTCCGCCGCCTTCCCCTCCCTTCCGCTGTAGTTGCTCGACCTGCTGCCTCAGTGACGCCACCTGAGAGAAGAAAAAGGCGGAGGTAAAGCCTACTGAAAGCTGGTGGAGAAAGCTGATCAATGTGCCATTTTACTGCAACACACATTTGAGTCATTTCTTTCCTACAGGCAGTCCAATGACACCAACACTTACTCCAGAGCTACCTTGGGCTTGACCTTTAACCCTATTCACTGCTGAATTTATGAAGTTGGTCTAACAGGGTTTAAGTTTAAGAAAAACCATTCAACTCTCTTTATATATAAACAAAACTGTAATTCAAGATTAAATATGCTGGGATTCTCTGTGCTTATAAATCATAGTAAGGTGTGTCAGGTATAGACAGCCTTAGGATTTGGAAATGCAAACGATTCAAAACAAAGTCCACATCACACACAGACCAAAAGCAGGCATGAGTTTCAGCAGTATTTTTCCAGTTTACTATCTGGGTCCTTCTCAATCCCACACCGTCCGTTTGAATCATGTGCTTCATCTTATTTAAGATGGAAAACACTGCTGAAAAGCATCCGAAAGCAGTGGAAAACGATAAGAAGTGTTTACTTCATCCATAGCGATGAAGAGTTAATTTGCATTTTATGTCATGTGCAAATTGGAAAATCATCTCCACGCACTACCTCCCTCTGCAGCGCCTCATTGGCTGTCTGGCCGGAAGCACGTGATCCCACTGATGGTAAGGAGCTCATCTCCTTTAAGGGCATCTGTTCAAACTCTGTCCACTTCTTCTCGATTTCCTCCTCCATGCGTAGCTTTTGGTTTGATCCGGTGCCCTTCCTGGACAGCACGGCATCCCACTGGCTGCTTGTGTTCTTCTCCTCCTGCCTTTGGCTGTGCTCTCTCCCCTGCCCCTCTCCTGCTTCTCTCTGACTGGCAAGACGAAGGCTAGAAGAGGCGGGAACAGGGGATAGCTCAACGTAGTCAAACCTACGATGAGAAGATGGGGTGGAGGCCGGGACTTCTGACTGAGCTTCACCATGGCGCGATGTCGGTCGACGAGAGGACAGCAAAACGCGATCGTGGGAGTTTTCCTTGTCGCTGTCGGGTAATCTAGAGAAGTTTAAAAGAAAATTTAAAAAAAAAATTATACATAATGGAAAAAGAAAACCAATAAATCAAATTTAAATCAGCAGAGATTAATCAGGACTGAACATTGCTCTACAGCATGAACACTCACATGAACACAGCTGCTGGTGAGTCATTACACAAGCAGAACATTAATAATCCAAATAATTACGCTTTGACTCATTTTGAACCATCACAGCAGAAAGTGACTTGTCAGGTTGCTGGTACATGTACAGACTCTTGTGTGGTCAACAGAAAATGTCCAAGAATGTGATGCAAGCAACTCTTGAATTTAGTGTAAGCTAGCACTTCAGCCCAGCCTTCTTAGATGTTGCCCTTCAAGGCAAGAGGTTGTAAGCAACACTAAGAGTTTATTAGATGTTTAGCTTTTAAATAAATCCATTTTTATATGGTTACTATGACAAACACCTCCCACAAGTTGCTCAAGAACAAAGTACTTTTTGAAATGTCAAAATACTTCATGTTGGACAGTGTGTGGGAGACATTTTGGGTCTTTATGGAGTTTCTTTGTAAGTCTATCTGCCTGTGATCAGGCAGAACAGTGACAAGTTACAAGATATATGCATTCCTGTGGTTTGGCCATATGTATTCCCCAGAATACCACCTCTGTAAAAACGAGTGGAAGAAAGAGATTCTCTTTTTTGAAACTATCTAACTATTCTGATTCTAGGAGCCACCCCTGTGTGTCTAATCATAACTACATTTTGCCATAATTACACACAAACTTATAGTTCAAAACATTATTGTCCAGACTGTATGGCATGTTTTTACCTGATAATAAACACTCTTTTTATTTTAATGTTAATGTTAACATGTCTGCTCATAATTACTGTGTGATGTCAGGAGAGCTGCTGGGCCGAATACACTTCTTTAAAACCTCTATCCAGTTCCGCCTGATCCCAGCTGTCATGGCAGACAGCATGAATGCAGCCTCCCGTGTCTGAAACACAAAAGAAATATAGGTTATGGAAACAAAAAAGAAAAAGAAAAATTATGTAATAGGGTTGGGATGAGGAAAAACTGAAAGAGATATACAGAGAGAGAGGTGGAAGAGATAGTGACAGAGATGTAAGACGTGATTAGTAAGAAAACACAGCAGGAACTGTTGAGCGGGTATGGAACTGATAAGGAAGATGAGAATGGGTGGATATAAAGATGAAAAACAGTCACAGTCTACAAAAGGTGCCAAAAACAGTCACCTGTATCTGAAACCCATAGTTCTTCTCCACATCAAATTCTGACACATTGACACAGGATTTTAGGTCAATCTCTCCATCCAAGTCATCTTTCTGTACATAAACCACAGGAACATGGTTTGCATACTTCTCTTACAATTTCATATTCTCATTATAAAAAAAAACAAAAACTAGACTGCATATAAAAGATGGACATAATCACTATAATGTCATGCACTGGTTGACCAAGTCCACTTTTAGGCCTCAAGCTGAGCATTTTCACAACCTTACAGGGGTGAACCTGACTGAAAAACCACAGCCCACCCATATGGCAGTGACATGTTGACCACCATGCATCACTTTTTGAGTCTAATGGAACCATATTTTAGAAAGAGGACATTATACTGTATTTAATGACACTTAAAACAAGTGAGCAGGACCATTAACCCTTTAGAAAAACATTTAATGAGGTCATAAATCAAGTGAGCAGTAGTGTCATTTCTATAGACTTCTATTTCCAGCCATATGATCGCCCAACTGCTGCAGAATGCAAGATTAAAGCAATTCTAACATTAGCTCTTCTTTTCTGACCAATAAGCTTTGTCCATCTTTTATACAGTCTGCATAAATAATGCAAGTTTGCTTCAATACATACCTCCTCTGCAGTGGAGTCCCTGTAATACTTGAGTCCTGCATCAGTCAGAACAAACCAATGCTTCTTCCACTAAAGAAACAAAGACTGAATTACTGGAAGCAGCAACTCTAAAAGGCCAAATATGTAGACAAGTAAAAAAGAAGATTTTCAGTCCTCTATGCAGTCCAGTTGAAAATTAAGTACTTCCTATTCGATAGCTTGTAGAACCACCTTTAGCAGGAACAATTCGAATAATTTTTTGTTTCACTTTATCAGTCTCTTACGTCTTTGTGGAGGAATTTGGCCCACTCTTCTTTACAACATTGCTTCCGTGCACTAAGGTTTGTGCACATTTTTTTATGCATAACTTTCTGAAGGTCCTGGCTTAGTTCTGAACCTTGACTGGGCAATATCAGCACCTTGATTCCTTCTTTTTCAGCCACTCTGTAGTACATTTGCTGCTGTGCTTGGGATCGTTGCACTGTTGCACGACCCAATTACATCCAAGCTTTAGCTGTCAGACAGGTGGTCTCATAAATGACTGTAGAATACTTTGGTATGCATAAGAATTCATGACTGACGCAGGTGGCCAGGTCCTGTGGCTGTAAAATATGACCAAATCATCACACCTCCACCATCGTGCTTAACAGTTGGTCTGAGGTGTTTGCGCTGATGCGCTGAGTTTGGTTTTCTTCAAACATGTCGGTGTATATTAGGCCTAAACATCTCCACTTTGGTCTCGACTGTCCAAAGGACATTGCTCCAGACGTCTTGTAGTTTGTTCAGATCCAACTTTGTAAACCTACGTCTAGAGCAGAAAATTACCAAAACTTCTATTTTTTAGATACGCTCACACTTGCTGATGATCAATAAATCAAGGCAAACATTTGAATGGAAGCAATCAGGGTGTACTTAGTTTTTCACATGACTGCATATTCCTTTGAAAAGTCTTTTTCACATGGCTTGAAAACAACAACATAACACGCCATCTAAGACTGTATCAGAATTATTATTATGTTCTATTTTTTTTGAGCGAGCCTGGTCTGTAAAAGCTGAGACAAACACGAGCAGAACAGGAAGCCTGCATGTGTGAAGCGAGAAGCTCTCTCACCCACCCAAGCGTTTCATTCAAACAGAGGACACACCTGTTATGCCTCAAGCCACCAAGCTATTAACATGATAACAAAGATAACCTGCTGCTATCGCCTTACAAACAGCCTCTCTCATTAGGAACGAGTGATGCTGGGAAGAGGCTAGGAAAGGAGAAGGAGTGACAGGAGGATATGACTTGGCTGCACTTTACCTCCCCCCTCTCGTCCAGTTTTGACATCCATCCCTTTTTGAAGTTCAGGAGGTCGGGCTGTGAAGCAGAACAAAGTCAAAGTCGCCAAAGAAAATGCAACAAAAGTTCAACGCTTTTTAACGAAGGAAGAAAAAGTGAAAGTGAACAGAAACAGAAAGAACGAACTAGGGTGGACAAACCACACAACCCCATATTAAAGAGCGGGTAGCGTAGTATAATTACAACAACATTTATGTTATGAGCAGCAGCTACATCACTACAGGTTTATGTTATCATTGTACATAAAGACCAGAGACTCCTGCCTTATTTTGCCACAGAGGCCATAATTTGGTTTCCAGTGTGAAGAAGTGATAGGCCAAATCAGTTAAAGCAGTTTATATTATATTACATCCTCTACTGCTTTACATTTAACAAGATGGTAAAGCAGACAGTATTGAGCTCACTCAACAATCTATATACATCAACAGCACTGTGTTTACGTAACAGGGTGCTGCTCTATTGCACTGCAGCAGGTCTGCTTTAGCTTCAAACACGATGACAGGAAGAGGAAAACATGTGCTAGGTACCTCAAGATGAGGTGATCCCAGATCAGAAGATTAGCCAGCAGCTTCTTTTTTCTTCCTTTTTCCAAGCAATACACTCCTCACTTGGCTTATCTCTCACTCACCAACAAGTACATTCCTCGCTTTTTAAATCTGTCTGCATTTGTCAGCTCATCTCCAACTGGCATCTCGCTCCCCACGACTTTCCACTCTTTTTTTACTTTGTTCTTCTCCCATCTGTTTGCAAGTCTGTACGCTTAATATAATTTCTCTCGTCTGTCCTGTCATCTTTAACTACCCCTTTTCTGTATTTATGTTCCATTATGTACTTGCATTCTTGCAAGCCATGGTACCGCCCACTTTCTCTCTGTTTGAGCCAGTTAATATATGCCACTGATCTCCTTTAATCTAACAATGATACAGTCTGATGACTCCCAACAACAGAGTATAACAGGAATAATGTAGGGAGAAACCCCAGGTTTCCTTTTATTCTTAATTTAATTAAGTTGAGCTCTTTAACTGAGAAGCATTGTTGGGTGTAGACACACACACAGTCGAGCATCATATTTAGACCTTTGTTCACTGAGCTCTTTTAATGTATTTTACTTTTTTTTCCCCAGACTTATTTTTTCCCCACAGAGAGCATTTTGTTTTTTTAAATTCTGTTCCTCATTTAGGTGTAATTGCACCTTACTGTGCTATTTTCTCTGTTTATTTTATTGAGCTACTGTATTTAAGCTCTGTTGTTATAGGTTTTGTTTAAGAAAAACAATCGAACTTTAAATGGCTTTAAATGGCTTTAAATCCATAATGAACACTGATTGTATGCCTTGAAAAAACAAAAAAGACAAGTCTAAAATACAACAGAAAGTTATCTGTCAAACCTTATTACAAATTATTCACATCATGTCAAAACATGCCCATGAGCAGAAACAGGAAGCAGATGGTTGACGTAGAAAAACGGACACCTGTTAAGCAGTAAACCCTTATACTATCAGAACCGTGACCTTGCTTGAAAAGGTCATAAACTGAAGAAGGGAAAACAGTCAAATGAACAGACAACATCACTTCTTTTCATCTCCCGTTTCCTGTCACTATAAAGACGTATTGTCTGGTGAGCTTTGTCCTTAAGGTTAAACAGGTTTCACCTTTTTTTCTTATTGTTAATGAGAGTGTCCCGGTATACAGTACACTCATTCTAAGGCCAACTCCTAAATTACTATTGTTTGGACAGCCAGTACTTCTAGGTTATTAAAAAACACCTGCCAGCTTTGCCTGGCAGTGTCTGCCTGTTTGCAACCAGAGGACATGTGTCACAGCTGGCTATAAAAAAAAGGCACACACAGTTCAAGCTACAAGCTAGTGCCAGTTACTGTAAACAGTAGCAGTAGGGTAAAAGGGGAGGAAACTACACCACGCTTTGAAACCAGTGTCAAGTATTTCGTTTCGACAGCAGTTACTTTACTTGTTTTTCTCCATACGAACCACAAATAAAACTAAACGAATAAAAGTCACTTCTAAGCTAGCGGTAACTTCATGTACACACCCCTCGAAGTCAAACAAACGCTCGCCACATTAAAACTAGCTAGCTTTGTAAAGCTAATATACGTTAACATCTATGATAAACTAGCTAAACACTTTAACCCAACCGAGCCGAGTGAACGGCTAGCCGAGAGGCTTCGTTTGAAAAGTAGAGGTTCAGGAAGACGTGACAAGCAGGAAAAACAAAGTGTTTTCAAAGTACAGCCGTACAGTGAAGGAGGGTGCCGCTTACCGTCATGATAACAGGATCCGGGGAGGGTGAGATAAAGACAAAAGTACTGTTACCGCACAAGCTTAATTAGCTATTTTAAAAAAAATCACCTTACTTTATCGCAGGAAAAGTTAAGATGAAACCCCGCCATTCATACCCATGTTAACCCAATCAAGCGAACCGCCAGCGTCCCGAGCACGTACCCCGCCTCGTTAAGGGGAGAGTGCGTCCATGTCGCTGCACGCGGACGAGTTTTTCGCGTTTTAAAAACAACAGCAAAAACAATTTTTCAACTTTGTGACAAGTGGAGCGGAGCTAATGTAGCGCTTCAGCCCTGCTGCCTGTTTGCTCGCTGCTCTCGCTCTCTGTCTGTCTGTCACTTCCTGGGCGGGTCCGCGAAGATCTGTTCAGAAAACAAGCCTACCACCTACTCCGTCGCCCCCACCACCCCCAAAAAACTGCCTGGCTATGAAAAGGGGTCCGGGGAGCTCCTGCGGGGGAGAAAGTGGGGATCAATCTGAGTCTCCCTGGAATCTCCCATGGAAAATTTTACCCTCCTTATTGACTGAAGCCACACAGGTATTCCCAACAAGATAAGATATGGAGGGGGAAAAAAAGTCTGTCAATCTAAAGTCCTAGTCTGCAAATACAAAATCCTGACATTCCCTGGCTTAGACAAGCTTTCTCTTCTAAACTCTCAAAAAAGACTTGCCACATTTTCCCGTCTGAAAATCTCTTGCACATAAAGTGGCACCCCCACCCTCTACCAAAAGCCTCTCTTGTAGCTATTGGTTTCAGTTCAGGAATTTCAACACATGCCCCAGCAGACCACAATTGACAGAGTTCAGTCAGTGTTGTGAAATGACTGCAGGGTGTAGGTAAAAAAGATAGACACGCGACTGTCAGCTGTTAAAAGGAGAATTTAAAGAGTGTAGGAACAGACACACCAGCAACCTTAACCTTAAGCACCTAAAAAGCTTTTGCAGTTACAGACAGGAGCTGTGCAAACACTGGTAAATATGTGACAAAAAGGGATATTTAAATAGGCGGGACTGCAGTAAAATTAAAACAGCGGTTTTATTATGGTGAATCGCAAAATACATGTGGCACATGCAAGGCGTGCAAGTAAGCAAGACTAAATATTTTTGCTGTGTAAACATACCTGCATTTGTTCGGATCTGTGATAATAACCTTTCCAAGAACTGCCCTCATCCGCTGTGGGACTGCCCGATCTCTGGAAAAGAACAGCTTGTAGTTATTAACCAAATCAATACGGGACTGAGCAAACATGTCCCATCCATAGAGGTGTTTTGTTTTTAAACCTGATGTGTGGTATGTGGTAGATGAAGTTAGGCATTAACATATTAGGTAATATAATATATTAATAATATAATATAACAATAAATGCCATTGCAAGGTTTTATCAGTTCCTACACCCTTCTATACCATTTGCACTCTCTGTTCCCAGTCTGCCCTACTGCTTACTTTCAGATACCTAAATCAAGAAGCTAAAAAAAAACCGTGGGTTTCTTACATCCTTTAATTAACTGGCATGGGCCTGAGCCGGCCTACCTGTAATGAGGTGGAGGAGTGAGCTCGAGATAGATACCCACTGTGCCATTCTCTCTCAGTGTCTCCTGTATCTTCCCACTCTCTGGAGGGAAGCTTGCTCAAGGAGTGGCTGAAACAGCAGACAGGTTATTAGTGTCTCTAATTAATCCAGTTGAATGGAGTAGAAGAAGCAAAGCTGGCAAGAGATTATAGATCCTCCAAGAAAATGTTGGCGAGTAATCATACCACTCAACAAATGCTCAGTTTAACATATGCAGGTGTAACATGAGTCTGACCTGGCTGGCTTGAAGAGCTCCTGTCTTCGGACGGACTGCTGGTTCTGCAGCCTCCCCGCGTGGCTCGAGGCCTCGCTGTGATGGATCATTTTGACCTTCGGTACATCAGCTATCATGGCATACGCCTCCCTGTTCCGCCCTGTAGATCCCACAGAGAGCCGGCCTGACTCAGAGGACTCCATGGAGCTTTGCGAGGAGGTGTGCCTCTGCATTTGAATGGGAAGTGAAGGGCTCTCAGGATGACGGGAGGTCCTCTTGTCATTAGGAGAAGGGCAGCGGTCTTCGCGGATGTTTCTACCGACACTGGATCTGTTGCTGCTTGGGCTCCTTGGTCGTTCCAAGGTGACAGCAGTGGATCTGTTGCCACTTCCACCATGTCTAGAGGGCGAAGCAGCCCGAGATAACGAGGAGCTGCGGAGGGAATGAGTTGAATCTCGCCATGAGCGTGGTGAGCGATCAGAGTTGGATTTTGTGTCAGCGTGGGTGTTTTTTCTCTGAAAGAAATTACCAGAGTCTCCATTAATGGCACTTCTGAGGACTGAGTACCCCGGTGGATGACTGCTGTCTTTCCTAGAGGGGGAGGAGTTGCGGCTGTTTTGATTCCTGCTGTTGAAGGAACTGCTAGTTTCTGTTTTGTGTGCCAAACGTTGGTCAGAAGCATCAAAAGTTCTCCTTAAAGATGACGAGCTGTATCTATCATGACTTCTGACTGAGCTGTTAAATTCAGACTTGTGCAGCAAAGGCTGAGTAGGAGTCTCGTAGCTTTTCCTCAAAGGGGGAGATTTATGACTTTCACGACTACGGCCATGTAATAAGCTACCGGTGTCTGTTTTCTTCAGCTGATACCTGCTGGGGGTGTCATAACCCCTCCTTCCAGGAGAGGAAGAACGGCTATCCCGACCTCGACTGCTCCTGGCAGGGCTTGATTCAGTCTTACGCAGTATGGAATGACTTGGTGTATCATGACCTCTTTTAGATGGAGACGGATGGATGGGGACTTCTTGTTCTTGATCTTTCTGCCCATTTCTAACAGATGGGTTACGCAACAGAGCCTGGCTCTCAATATCATAACCTTCTCTTATCGGGGACCCACAGCGTGCGTGGTGACTGCGTCCATTTAGAGACATAACGGACTCAGATTTATGAAGTAGTGATTGGCTAGATGAACTGTAGGTCCTCCTTGGCGGTGAGGAGCTGCGACTGTCAGAAGTCCTTCTTGATGGAGATGAAGTCCTTCTGTTATACACACGTCCATGTGATAAACTAGTGCTGGTTTCAGTTTTGTGAAGAGGCATTTGGCTTGAACTGTTAAAGTCCTTCCTCTGCGGAGATGAGCTCCTGGAGTCGCCACCCCGACCACTTAAAGACCCATTTGCTTCTGTCTTTCGCAAGGTACTCCTAAAATCAGAAATCATGCTGGATTGGGATTTGACTGAACTGGCAAACGATTTGAAGTTTCTTGGCAGGGTTCCCGACTCAATACGTCGCCCATGTGTGCCTTGCAAGGAGCTTCTAGACCCCGGCTCCCTCCCTGGAGACCTCCCCCCACCGTCAAAGTTAGTCCTGCTGAGGGAAGCGAAGGATTCGCTGCGTCGGAATGTCGGGTTTCCACGTGAGGGAGAAGACGAGCGAGACTGCAGAGCCGAGCTTTGCCTCGGGGAGTTGTACGACCCCGACTGCTGATAGGAAGAGACAGGAGAAGAAGGGCTTACACGGCCGTATGAACTGCCGAAACCCTTTCGTCTGCTAGAGGCCAGCGACTCCGCTATTTTAAAGGGAGTAGGGCTCGGAGAGCGAGGGCCAACTTGTGCCTCGACTTCAACTGCAATTTCATATGGGTCAGGAGGAGGGATTTCCACATCCACGTCCTCATCCACAGCCTCTGGTATCGGCCTTTGAGAAGCCACACCAAGATTAGGATTTCTGAAGGGAACGATGTCTTTTGGCTCGACGTTCCTGTTGCTGAAGATGGGATGGCCTCGCTCGAAGTGGCGGAACGGGCTGTCATGGAGCGAACGGGCACCTGCTGCCCTCCCCAGCGAGAAATAGCCACTTTCGCGCTTCTCTCGCTCTTCTTTCAACCCTGGAAGAGAAGAAAATATTTTTTAAATAGGATGAAATAGAAAGACGCAATGGTAACAGAAATAGGAGAAGCAAAGGTCAAAGTTCAACCTCTGAGCAACTACCAGAGGTTTCCTGACACAAACCGAGCTATATTGTATTACTGATAATTGCTCTTGGACACTTCACCTGATGACAGCAAATAGTATTGCCAAGTAAATAACACCTCTGGCTGTAACTGGATATAGATTGGTCAATTGCAGCAAGTCACAAGTTTACTAAAGACTCAGTCGACCGCTGTACGGAGTATTTGTAAATATCTTTGGCGATTCTGCTACCTCTGTTTCTCTCTTTCTTATAATTTTTCTTTGATTTATGAGTCTAATGTTCTAAGAAATTGATTCAGCAACACACAATGTCAGCCTACAAGTACCCGAATGTCTACTGAAGCTGTCTCTGCTCCGAGAGTCATCCATCCAAGCCCTTGGGTTGGGCCGGTGGGGTGGCGGGTCAAGCCGGGTCATATCGAGTTTGACCAGGTGGCGACGGATCGGTGGGTATTCGTCCTCTGCACTGGCTGAGCCACTGAACTCCTGGTAGTCGCTCTGCTCACGGCAGCTACGTGGAAGAGGAGATGGAAGAAGAATGACGAGAGCAGAGATGAACGAGGTGAGAGATCGGGAGTGGGGAGTGAAAAGCAAGAGAAGAAGTCAGAGAAAAGGAGAAAATTTGATCAGTTTAATAGACACGTCATAAAACTTAAGCCATTTTTCAGGTCAGAGAGCATGGTGAATGCAGGAAGATCAATATAAACTACAGTACGTTTTAAATCTAACTCCACAAACTCTCACACTACACTTTAGAGTCATTGAATTGCCATTGCAGCTCCTTTTATCATCACGATGCCTTCTTTCTTACCTGTCTGTGCTGTCGTCGTCAGCCTCGCAGATATAAAGCTCGCAGTCGGGGCTCAGGATGCACAAAGAGGGCTCCCCATAACCCAGATGAACTCCATTGACATCGCAGTAGCTGCTCACCACTGACAGACCATCAGAATCCTCCTGATAGGATGAGAGGGAAAGACATGGACAAATCACAATTTTGCGGCAAACTCCATCCCTCTATCTCTCCAAGTCACAAAAAGAGGAGAGGAAGTGATGCGCCTCCACCGGCACGTGAAGGTTCACTGAAAGTACACATCAGAGTGCATACATGACAAACCCTCTTCGTCTGGCTCCGGCTCCTGGAACAGCAGTTTTGATAATAGCGTCTGTCCCCTCTGTCCTCCCTGACAGACGCTCACATGTGCTGCTGTTCGATTAGGGTTACACCTCTGTAACCTGACCTGTCTCATGGCTTTCCTCATTAATATTTCATCACTTTTTTTTTAACTCGTCCTCTGCATAAACTTTGCCGTCTCAAGGAATGATTGAAAACTGTCTGCAAATGCCAGAGAATGACAATCCCCAACACCTCCTAGGAATCTACAGGTAATATACTACGGGATCTAAAAGAAGCACAATCAGGTGTAAAATATGCACATAAACAGATTATTGCAAACGTTTCATAGAGGCATATCAAACAGAAGCTGGGGCACAGGTTTCTGCCGTTTCGAAACTGTCCAGAAACATGCCCATCCTCTCTGAACCCCCGTCTAATATTACAAGTCATTCCCAAGAGGGCAGTAAATGATCCAGCTTCATTCATTTTTAATAGAAGCCACTACTGCTACCCTGCTCCACACCATTGGCTCTTATTCTCCGTCTCTGATCTCTCTTTCATTTACTCACAAGTAGTAAAGTTTCAGACATGATGGCATTTACTTTGTTTACATGTAAAGTTGAATGGGAAATTCTTAATTGGTCCTTTCTTTAACCAGAGAATCGAACTCTAGGGTTAAGTCAGGTGTACTTAAGTTTAAGAGTAATCAGTAGATTATTAAATTAAAGTTAAAGCAGTACAGCAGTGCCTTATTGATTCCTGCACCAGAACATCTGATCTCAGTGCTGCGCTGCCTTACTGCTTAGACCTGTGACCTCTAATGCATCTTCCTGCTGCTCTTCACGTCCAGCTAATCCCATCACTCAGCGCACATTGAGTTCTCATTATCTCTTCCTGGTTACCTTGCTGCTGTTGCTGTGCACATCACCGTCCTGCTTGTCTCACCTTGCTGCTGGTGTCTCTTTCCTCCGCTTGGGAAGAAATCGGTGTTAACGCTTCTCCCTTTCTTGACCCAATCCCGGTTTTAGCCCCGGCTCCGGACTCGGCAGCAGATATCTGTTGCTGCGTGACCTCAGTGCTCTCCCCCGCACCGGCGTGCAGGTGCCTCTGGCGCAGGCAGTCGTGGCAGCGGGAGGGGTCGAAGATATTGGGCTGGAACTTGGGGCAGATGGGCTCATCACCGGAGAGGGCCATGGTGAACGCAGAGGGAGAACCTGGATGTTCATTGCCTCCAACAGAGAAAACTGGGAAACCACAGCAGGAAATATGCAGAAATATTTATCTAACACTTGAGGAAGACATTAAAAAAAGACTGTCAAATTACAGAAGTGTTTCTGCACATTTAATCTAATTTGGTAATGTACAGAGCAAGCATGAGCCACTAATGCGTGATTGTGACACATTACTGTAAGGTGGTGTAAGCAGAGCAGCTGCAAACAGTGCATACTAAAAAAGGGGTTTTTGTTTCAGGACGTGAGAACTGTTAAGATCACTGATAACTAACCGCACTCGCAGCTGATGAAATACAGTCCAGTCAGAGCAGTTCCACAGTACTACACACCACAAGACACATGCACTGTAACCAAGCAACTTCTACAAGCACCAGCGCCTCTGGTAATAGTCAACATGTCAATTAAGCCTTTAATAGTGTAAAACTGAGGATGGTAGAAATATATAAAAATGGTTTTGTTATGAAAAAGATTTAAAATTACCTGACAAGAGGGACTCCAGCCTTCAGCGTGTCATCATTAAGGATGAACTGCCCATCAGACCCCCATCAGGCACATGCCTCCTCTTCCCCATGCTCTCTGTCCTCCCGGCCTGCCAGACACTTGAATCAATCTGATTGGCTGCTCTGACAATGAGTGAAACTGCAGCATCTGTGCCATCCATGGTGGCTCTTAGCCGACACGGCTGAGACCCTGAAGCGCACACAAACCCCAGGACCAAGATGGAGCCAGTGGCTTATTGGTTCTCCTATTGAGCAGCTGTATTAAATATCATGGGCTTTAGAAAGCGAAATGAAACGCTCATGCTAGCGACAGCTGGCACACGCTGGCTCAGGTTAACGTAAATAAATAAACACCGGCGAGGTGGGGGTGTTTAACATATATTAAAGCCGCTGGCTGTTTATCGTTCTACATGAAACTGCTTGGTTCTCCTTTAGATCACACAAACACAGGTGATACTCAGCTAGGAGGAAATACAGAGCTAAGGGTTGGTTTCCTGATGTTCTCCAGAGGATGTTGACAACAGCATCAGGTTTCCTATTAAACAATAGAGCACAGTGGGACAAAATTCCTCACAGGGCACGCTGACATAATGTGACATATGACCGCAACATGAGATCATCAGAAATTATTCAAATTTACTTTAATCAAATTTGAGGTAAATACAGCACACTCAGTACACAATTAACAAATAATGGGAAGAAACAAAAAAAGTTGGAAAATGTACAAAACTGAGCACAAGATTTCACAGGGCAGGTAACTCCAACATCATCTTTATGCATACACGTATTCTGTTCGACGCGTGAGCATAAACACAACCAAGTCCAGTTTGTTGAGCTGGCCTAACAAGAGCAGAAGTCCATTGTCAGGAGTTTCTTCCTCCCTTCATGCACTCCTTCAGTCCTGATGATGCACTTTCTTCCCGGTCTGTCTACGTCTCTGACGCTTGCTGGTCCTGCCGCCTTTGTTTCTACCCTCTGTGACACCAGGTCTCTTCTCTGTCAGACGCCCCCGTCCGCCTCGGCCTTCCTGCTTCCCTTTCCTCTTCCGCTTGCTGGTGTAAGTGCTGAGCTGCGTTGTAAGGGAGCGGATCCTGGAGTGATGAAAGAACGAGAGAGAAAAATAAATAAACCAATCAGCTGGAGTTAGAGGGGCCAGGTAAGGTAGCTGTGTGTACTCTGGAGGTAGAGAAATGCAATTAGGGATGGGTATCGAAAACCGGTTCTTGTTGAGAACCCGTTCCAACTGTTTCAATTCCTTGGAATTGTTTGCCATTTTTGCAAACGATTCCCTTATCGATTCCAGTCGCCCCGAATGACGTCACCACGTTGCGGAGCGTCATTTACCTGGCAGGAAACACGGCGCCTTAGCGGCTCAAACGCTCAAAAGTTTGATTATACTTTACGAGAACAGATGACAACAGGGCAACTTGCAATACTTGCAAAGTAGATATTTCATTTAAGGGAGGAAACACTACGAATATGCAAAAGCATTTGCTCACAAAACACGCGATGACCTTAAATGAATGTCGTGTTTTTAATTCCGCTCCGGACTCGTGAATCTCAACCCAGCAGCAGCGGTGACGTTTGCACGTCCTCTCCCGTTAACTCGGCAGGTAAATAATCAACTAACAGTGCATATTATGTTAGCGCGATCTGCCTTATTACAAAACCTGCCATTACTGTGCATTTAGGCGACCATGATGAGAGAGACAGAGTCTGGCTGGCTCAGATGCTGGCAGTTCTCGCTGCAGTCTACTGGTAGCGTCTCCTTTCAGGCCAGAATAGACGAATGTCACCGAGCAGTGACTGAGTTTGTGGTCAAAGGCTTGCACCCATTTGCCACAGCAGATGCCCCCGATTTTCAGTAAGTGAATGTGTTTAATTGTAGGCAGGGACATTACTGGATATTCTTGTGTAATTGCTACTGAATAATTTATGTTATACTTTGTTATTGCTACAGATGAATATTTATTTTATTATTTTACATTTACAATTTTTTTTCCTGGGGACCCTGTGACACCCCATTGAAGAGCCGTAGGCTGGATCTCTTAAGATCTCACTGTTGGGTTTGTAAGGCCATGTTACTCCTAAATTTCTATCTTGTTCAAAGAGAAGATATAAAACAAAGTTCTAAGCAAATCGACCTTAGTGTTCTCCTTTTTTTAAAAAAAAGAATCGAATCGTTAAACAGAATCGAAAATGGAATCGGACTCGTGAAAATCTTATCAATACCCATCCCTAAATGCAATGCAGCATAGTATTAAGATATTTCACGTGTAGATATTGTATTGATACAGGGACACCAAATATCAATGTTTTATTAAATACATTATACTCTGAGAATACTACAAACAGAACAACTCATCTCATCCACCAGCATCATCCTGACATGACATTAGCTGAGCAAATGAAATCAGCTCAAACAAAAAACCGTCCAACACTGGACACAAAGTCCAACGTTTTAATCTTAAAAGCAGGACACAACTGATCACAAGCTGCTCTCAATTAGAGATGTGATTAACAAACTGCTTACTTTTTGTTAAGTATTGGATTCCCAGCTTTTTTTGGCATTCCAACCATTTTCTCTTCCTCTTTCTCCCCCTCCACCTCATCGTCACGCTCCTCATTAGCCTTCAAAACAAGCATACTCAGTGTTAATGCAGTATTATTACCTTCAGTGTTATCTTCAAACTTAGAAGAACACACACATATAGCCTATTCAGATGATTACAGACCTTAATATTTACCTGGTTTGCTGCAGCTTTGAGAAGGCGAGCTCCTGTGAGGTCAAGATCACTGATGGTTGTCACGGTTACTGTGTGGTTGGGATGATCGTACTGCATAGACTCTGTTGTGCTGGTTATTGCATCTTCCAGATCATCTTCACCTTCCTCTGCAATACAGGATCACATAAAGGGCAATGAAGCTACATGCACAGATTATGAGACATCAGTAAAATAACCAGAGCGCAAGTTTTCCTGTAAACTCACCGAGAGCTTCTGTCCTCTCCTTCAGCATCTTTATGTATTCCTTGTGTCTCTGTAAGGAGACAAACACATTTAATACATTGCCTATTTTCTCAACATGCTCAGGCGTTTAGCAAAAACAGGCTTTAAATCGGGGCTCTTTTCCATGAGGACTCACGTCTTCTCTGACTCTTATCTGCTCTTCCTTGATTTTCTTTCGAATTTCTTCTACTGCCGCTTTCCTCCTCTCCACCTTACGCTTGTGAAAGCCGGTAAGATATTCCCTGAGAGAGAAGCAGATTAAAGTCCAAAACCAAGATTTATTAAGCCAGACTTAGAAAGGTGTACTTTATTAAGAAGAACCTTTATAACTCAAACTGGAAGACTGGCTACAGTTAATTTATGAGGTTTACATTACCTAACAAAAAACTTTAGTCAAATAATAACATTTAATAAATAATTTCCCCCAGGGATCAATAAAGTATTCTGATTTCTAGAAATTAACAATATTTATAAATGCAGGTATATGATAGTTTGAACACCATACACCATCAGCATTTTTAAATATGACGAGGAGAGTGGGAAGATGGGAAAGCCTCCACTTATTTGGTTAAAATCTTACACAAATTACACACATTTATTTCCAACAAGCTTCCCAAATAAAAACATTTACTAAAAGCTGGTACTAGTCCATGCTAATCAGCGCTAGTGCTATGATGCTAGCTAACATGTTGAAACAGTGTTTTCAGCGACGCGCTTTCTAACTCACTGTCTGTTTTTCTCGTCAAACGTTACGATGCATTTGTTCTCCCTCTTCTTCGATCCTGGCTTGAACTTAGCCTTTTTGGAGCCTTTGTTTTTAAAGTTTTTCATGTTGTGCACGTGAGTTCGCTAAGTTACTATACCGCACGTCTGTTATTTTTGTCCGGGGGGGAACACATACCACATGACCTCTACAGTTCCAACAGTTTGATAGCGGCGTTTTAGTTTTAGTTTTTTGTTTTGTTTTTTTAATTACATACACACTTGAAATAAAATAAAATAAAATTAGCGTGGTGGCTAGAACTGTTGCTTCACAGCAAAAAGGTCCTGAATTTGCGTGTTCTCCCCGTGTCTTTCTGTGTTGTTTCCGGGTACTCTGCCACAGTTTGAAGACATGCAGTTAGTGGGGTTAGGTTAGGAGGCGATTCTAAATTGGTTGTGGGTATAAATGTGAGTTTCATATTTAAAAATGAACTGAACTGTTTCGATCTGTCCAAGTTGTACCCCACCTTTCGCCCTATAACGATAGATGGGATAACCTCCAGCCCCCCACGACCCTGAATTAGATACACGGAAGAAAATTAATGGATGGAATCAATCCATCAATCAATAAACATGTCAACAAACATTGCTTACCGGTTATATCAGTACAGTGGGAAATAATCTTTGACGTATTAACTATAAACACATCACAGAAGATGTACAGATGTAATTCTGGCCCCAGAAGTGTTTTTTGGTCTTGATCTGAAATATTCTTGTCATATCCGTGGATTAAAATCATCACCAGTGTGTATTTTGTTTAATAAGAGAAAGACGAGATTTTCTTTCTTTTGATCGATTTTATTTTCAGGGAAAATCCTCGTTATGAGAAGAGATGGGTGGACTCCAAAGCAAACCCGAAACTGCACCAACACGGAACAACATTTAGAGAACTTAAAATTAAGAAGATAAAAATACTTTCCCCTAAAATAAATATTTATTTCATACATAAATTTATAGCTCATGTTAATCCCTCTAATTGTATGATTTTCTCGTGTCTACTTATTTTAAATATACAATCCATGTACTGCAGTCAAGTCACTCCATTAAAATTAAAGGAGCGTCCTACATGTGAGCCCCTATGAATGCATCAGCTGTCATTATGCACAATCACTTTTACTGAAAAAAAGAAAAAGAAATCAAGGAAACCTTTTACCTTCATATTGTGAATATTATCAAAGCACATAACACTGTGTCCAAATCTGGTGCATTTTAAGTTTACTTATTTTTTTTCCTCCAGCATTTTGAGCACTCATAACTTCGAATCATAATTGCATGGCTCCTTTCCCTCTCCTCCTACTGTAGGGGCTTACTGTGCAACCAGAAACGTCTCATCTCTGTAAAAAGTGCACAAGTGTTTCATTTGAAGGAGAAAACTCAACTTCAGCACAGTTATCAGATTTCACTGGCCTTCACATCCAGCCAACGCCCACCTTCCCCTCTTTAATTTGCTCCTTTACATATTACTCATCGACAACCACTGAGTAACATACAGCATTTAGTAGAGACCAGTCACTCTCACACTTTCATGTGTCATTTTATTAGAAAACATTCAAATGAACAGATAAATTCAGACCATAAAAACACCTCAAGGGAAAAAAGACAAAAGAAACAAAATAAAAACAAACAAACACTCCAGCTCGCAGATGTTGTTGAACATAAATTTCTTCTTTGTGTAGTTTACCAGTCAGGGAAGCCTAATCTAAACTGATAGCAACACTTTCAGTACTCCTTAGATTACAGCTTGAGTTGACCTGGAAGACAGGGTACTGGAAACCTCTAATTGTATTCTAGTGTGTTTGCCCGTATTCTAAAATCAAGACATTACAATGTGCGCCAAAGAAAAACAAACAAAAAACATAGAAAGTGATCAAATTTACCATACCAAGCTAAAAAGTTTAAATGAAAGGATTCTTTAATAAAACAGATTTCCTCGGCTCCCGACCTTACGCTGCTCATACAAAACAATAACATAACTGCAAAACTGCTCCCATCTCCAGAAGCATTTATATTAATATTACAGAACCATTAAATAAGAAAAAGGAAAAATGATATTATAAATCCCGCATCATGTATAAGACCATCATTACAAATAAAAAGCAAATTGGACTACAATTTCACAAAGCACAAAGCTCCTCCATCAATCCAACGTGATGAAATATAATTTTTTTTACATAACATCGAGGCCTTTTTGCTTTCAATCTGTACAACATCAGTTCTGTCAGTCTGCAGAGCATGACAACACCAAACACCCCCCCATTAAAACCTGTAGCTTTTAAAGGTGGTTTATATAGCGACGCAGCAGAGAAATTGGTTATTCTGCACAAACTTGTTTGCAATTCGATGCTTTTCTTTGCTGCAGTGAAAACATGTCACTACTCCACTTACAGCTTGTGAATTCAAACTGACCATACCTGTTCTACACGAGGGATATTTTCTTGTTTTTTATTTATTTAAAACAAACAAAACAATCTAAAAGGCTCCAGCAGTTTTTCATAGGTGACTGTTCTCAGAGCTCTCTGCATCAGAGGATCCTCTCCAGACATTTACAGCTTGTACTCACTCCCACATACTAATCAGCCTCACAATGAAATGCAGTTTAGCGTAGTAGCTCAACAGGAATTCCCCAAGTCTAAAAAAGACTGGGGTGGGGGGGTTCATGTCCCAAACTCTTATCCTCTGGTCTTCTTTTTCAGACCAAGCTACACCACCTGCCTCCCTGCTCTTCATGATGGAAATCACAGCTCAAAGATGTCGCTGTGCTGCGTGTCAAAAAAAGTGACACAGATTTGGGGGGTGGGGTACACCTTGAGTTCCAGTATGAAGATGATTGGTCAGTGAAGTCACACAGCTTCCTTTTTTTGCTCTCTTTCTTTGTAACTAAGAACTTGCTATTAAACCTACTTCTTCTATGTACAACTTGTATACAATCACATTATAAGTTTGAATGCAATTCATTTCTCATGTAAATGCACCAGCGTGCTTGTGTGTGTGTGTATTTAGGCATTTTCAAACTTGTAGCCTCATTGCTGCCTCCCTCTGTCATTTAAATGTTCCCCTGTTCTCTGCTTCATGTGTGACGGGGTGGAGCATGCCTGCAGCAGCAAACCAAACCCTGAAGTGTTGTTTCTGCTGCATCCTGCTGTTCAAGGAAAGCAGATCAGCTGTGTGTTACTGGAATGATGCTGCACTGGACTGAAGCACAAATCACTTCTAATGGTCACAGAATTCTGTTTTTTTTGCTCCACAGTACAATGCTGGCACTGTACAGTTGTGAGGTAGATAAGGAGAGACACTACTCAGCACTGTACGGTTTAAAGCAAGCAAGGCTATCCTAAAAGCACAGCCGTGCTCAGACCTCAGCTGTCTACTCTTAAATTCTGTGAAGCCCTTAAATGAAGCTTGCAAATGAAACGACACATTACTCTTACTGCAGCACTCACATTGCTGGGTGTCAGTAATGATTGTACGGTGTGGTGTCCTAGAGCAAATCAATGCACTGCTGCATTCATTCATTTAAATAGCTATTAGATAATGGTCCCTTTTCCCTCTAGGGCCTTTTAAACCTGATTTTCTTTTGTTTGAAAAGAGGCAGCCAGCCAGCGTAGTACCAGTAATGACCAGAAGGTGGGGCGACTGTGCTGCAATTAAACTTAAGCACCAAAGGCGCAAACGTTTCAGCCAGGCGTGTGGATACAGTGCTGATGGATACAGCCCTGTATCCATCAGCGCTGTATCCATCAGCAAAAAAACAAAAACAGCTGTGTGTGTTACGGTGTCCACGTGGCAGAAAGTCTAGATTTCTGAATAGCTGACAATTATAAAATTACATGTTGGCGGAGGAGAAGCCTGGTTAATGTCCCTGTGTGTGTGTGTGTGTGTGTGTGTGTGTGTGTGTGTGTGAGTGAGACAGCAGAACCACAGAGAAGCCTTGTTTGTTGTGTGTGTTCAAGAAGCGGCGATGGTGGTACCCCCGCTGAGGCGCAGCAGAATCTGCTGACAGTCCTGCAGCGACCGGCGGTCTCCCACCCGCTCCAGGGTTCGCTTGGCCTCAGCCAGTAGACGAGCTCTGTGCCCGGGCGGGGTTAGCAGGGGCATGGGGAGGTGGCGGCAGGCCAGCAGAATGGCGTGAGCTCTCTCCCTCTCGCCTAAAACACACTCGCCATCTGAAAGCAGGCAGGGAGGAGGAGGGGAAAAGAAGAAGAAACTGGATAAATGTCTTTTCTCTTGGTGTGTCTCGTGTCGTACACTAGGACGGTGTTGCCTACCAGCTGTGTAGGAGCTGTGCGTCCTGCGTCGGAGGTTGTGCTCCAGCAGCTGGTGTGTCCTTGTGGGACTGGCTCCAGCCATCAGCCTCACTGTGGTCTCATGAAGGAACACCTAAATAACACAAACAGCTGTCATTATCAGGTATTTATTATCATTTCAACTTGGCTGAACACACATCTGAGCAGCCCTCAAATTCTCTCAGCAGGCACCAATGTCCGTGCACGTGTTACCAACCAGTTCCTCTGCTTTACTACAACTATTCCCCAACACTCTGTATTCATGTTTGTTTTTGGCCATGAACTCTTTGAAACAGCTCTGTATGCATAACATTTACAATTCAACTAAATTAAATATTAATTAAACTAAAAAGTGGAGGTTTAGATTTTCAAGATTGACAGCAGGCCTTTAAAAACTTCACGATTTGTCTTTCTTCAGCCTCTTCAGTACCACACCAACGCAAAACTCATTTTACATCAAACACACTTTAATCTGAACGCCAATTTCTGTCATTGTAAGAAATTTAACTGCACATTAAATCAACGAGACATCTTAATAAAAGACAAAGTATTGCAATTTCAAAAGTGTGTCTCAGTTTTTCTACATGATAAAGAAATAAAGAGTCAGCATGACTTTTGGACCTAAATTGTAATAACTGAAAGTGTAAAATTACAGAACTCTATAATTGATTGTCTGTGTTGTATAATGAATGGGGGAGATTGTTATCAGCAGGGAAAGCTTGTAAAACCTGTGAAAAAGACTGTCCAAAATTGATGACCTCCTTCACATTTTCCAAAGCCAAAACGGGCCGGATTGGAGTCCTTGAAGGTTTTATTCTGGCCCTCGGGCCTTATGTTTGACACCCTTCTAACTCTTTGTCTACCTTCTTTCCTCAGATTTCCTCCACTGTGCTATCTAAGAGGCCAAATGTGAAAAACTTAACAGTCTCAAAAAACAACAAATACATTTACTAGAGGAGCCGTTAAGGCTCCTCTAGTAAATCTCAGAAGTGTGACTGATGATATGGTGAACTGAAATGAAAGTTCTGGAAATGGTAAAAGTGATGGAGATTCATAATAAAAAATTAAAATATATATATTATGTTCATAATGAACAAGATGAGTATCAGAAATGTACAGAGGTGATTTCTCACTTGAAGGATGGAGCCATTTACAGTTTCACTACTGCGAATACTTGGAAGCTGATCGCTGTTGCAAATTCTATTATATATTTTTGAAATTTAATAAGCTACATTTAAAAAAAACAAACCCCCCCCCATAAAATATGCCAAAAACCATTTCCTGCGGTGCCAAACTGCCAGCCTAAGAAATTCAGAATGACGAATCTCTTTCACTTCTTCCTCTCATTGAGGCCTGAACATAGAGAGTTCTGTCTTTATGATCCTTCGCATATTTCAGCTATCAGCACTATTATTAACATATCTGAATTAATCTCCCCAAAGCCCGACCTTGTGTTGTCCCTGTCTGTAGCACTGTGTGAGTTTTCTGAGTGCGCTGAGGTCCCTCTGGAAACCAGCCAACTGAGATCCAGGAGCCGGGCCAGGTTCTCCATTACTGCTGCTTCCCCGCTGCCATAAACTGGTCCTCAAAGTCAACAGGAGGTCACAAACCAGTAGCTCAACCCCCTTGGAGAAGAAAAAAAAAAAAAAAATGAAAACACAGCTGGGTTGGGTATAGATGCACATAAAAAACCAAACCCCACAATTACCGGTAAATCTTAGTCGACGTGTATGCCAGAGAGATCAAATCTGAAAAGATATTCATTGTTGCTCAGTGTTAAGTGGTGGGGTGTAGTGGATGCGTGCAGATCAGGGAGGCCTCTGTACTGCACTGCAGACACATTGCACTCGGCTTCAGGATCATGCAATGCAACTACAATGCACCACAGCCACCTCCTGCCACCCACACTGCGCGCACACACAGCCCCACAACAGCCTGACCTGACCCTAACTCTGTGTGTGTGTGTGTGTGTGTGAGTGTTTATGCATGATTAAGCTTTAACTACAGTTAGTGCTGCACTGTGAGACAGTAACTTGTAATATATGGAAGACTCTTTGATGTCTGCATGCACTGCATGTATGAATGTAGGGGCCATGTTTGGTACATCTTTCAGGAACTGTTGATACCCTACCTTGTTCAGCCAGTTCCCAGACTGGGCGAGCGCCACTGAGATGCTGGAGCACAGGTAGCTGCTGCCTCTGTCACAGTAAGAAAGGCAGGCTATTGCCCCTTCTCCCTTCAGAGGGGACAGGCTCATCTGTACAGCCTTGCAGAGAAGCAGCACAGCCTTGGGCAGAGGATGGCTGGAATAGAGAGGGACATTTATCAGGTTATTGTGCTTTGTTTTTTCCCCCCCTCCCACTTTGGATACAATTATTTTAGAAAAATCGGCACCTATAAGCAGTTTGTAGAACCATCAACTGTGAATCAGATTTTTAATCATCAAATCTGCACAAGATTAAAGCGGATGGGGCCGATCCAGGGCTTAAAATGCAATAACAGGAGAAGAAATTAACTCGAACATGTTTACTGGAGGTGCGAAGGTGCACAAAGAATAAATAGCAAAGTGCAAAAAACTGATTTCTCTGTTGGCTTATGACTGTTCAGTCATAACATCTTAATTGAGTCAGCTTTATTGCCATTTTTGAAGACTGCAAACACAGTGCTGAATATAGAATATACACCTGTATGTGCTGCATGTTTCTGATTTAATTAAAACACAGCCAAGCAGATAAACAGATACCGCCAAATGTCTGCAGGACAGTTTTAATTTGCCTTGATATTGGCTAAATGCTGTGTAACATGTCAGTCGGTCAATTTTCATACTCTGACCATTCCGTGACCTCTGTTGCTGGACATCCTGGAATAGACCACTCCCATTAAGGTACAATATATTTCAGTGCACTTACTCAAGAATGTGCAGAGCTCTCGGCATTCGCTCAGCTTCTGCCAAAAGTGACTTCACTGCGACATCATCGCCCTGCAGCCAGTACACTGCAGCCTTCAGGACCACAGCCCACCAGCGACTCACTGGGTCCCCCACTGGAAGAGGGGGGAAAAAAAAAAAAAAAAAGTACATAAAAGAAGAAAAATTATGCATAAAGAAAATGTAGCTCAAACAGGTTGGTCAACCTTTTGGCGTTGTAGCTTTCCTGCTGTTATCAAAAGCTGCATGCATGACTGTAAAACACTTTTTTTTTGTAGGGCAGCAACCAGATTGTCACTGTGTTCTTATCCACTGCATTCATTTGTAGATGACTGTAAGCTGTGATAATACCACAAAACATTCATGTGGAAAGCGACTAGTGACTGACTATCAGTGTGCTGCTAGAGGAAAGTAAATCCATTCAGGCTGACAGTAATAATTCAGATTGCTATCTGCTTAGTTATCACAGAAGAAAACGTTCCCCCCCCCCACGCAAAGATCTGTTCACGATTCTTATTAAACTGTCACGGTTCTTCTTCATATCAATCATACCTGGAATAGTGCTGTGACTGGGAGGAGTCGAGAAAGGGGGAGGTGGGGAAGGAGAGTCCTCTGTGCAGCTGTTCAACAGCTGCAGGAACTCCAGGGCGCTGGAAAACTCTCTGAAAGGGTAGAAGAAAAGATAAGCTAAAAGCAAATCTAAATCTAAAATTTACACCAAGCTGTGGAAAAAACCAAAACAAAACATAATCTATAAACATTAAAGTGTCTGAGTTTCTCGGTAGTGCGTTGCTGCTGCTATTCAGGCCTTACCCAGACTCGTTCTTGCGTTTTTCTGCTTCAGAGTCGCTCTGCGGCTGGATGAGGGTGTGAACGGCTCTCTCCAAAAGCTTCCTGCAGAAAGAGCGGTGCAGCTGGGCAATGGGGTCAGCTGGGAGGAAAGATCAACAGGAAAGCAGAGAGAACAGGAATATCACTCACGATTAACTTTTGAAAGAAGTTAACTGGATTATTTTATTTTGAATTCGAAGAAGTAAATTAGAGGAAACTTAAGGAGCAGCCCCAACATTTACAACATACCTGGGTCTCTCTGAGAAGTGTACACCCCATCGCCGTTTTCTGACTTCACTGACCAATCACAGCTCAGGAAGAACTGCCTCCCAAGTGGAGTGAAGAGCCAACGCAGGCAGTCAGGGATCGTCTTGGTTTCTGATTGGTTGGCCACACTCTCAGCACAGCCCAGCAGGTAACCCTGAGAGACAGACGAGGTTCAAAACATGATAAAGTGCGAGCGAAGCCAAACATCAACAGTGATGATTTCAAAGGTGACACACTTACAGGGAGACAGGAGAGATGGTGGCCCAGCGCAGTGCGCAAGGCTATTGCGGCAGTGACATAAATCTGGGCGAGCTGTGTGGGGGCCATCTTGCCTTGGGCGCTCACGCTGAGGTTCACAGCGCTTAGAGAGAGCGACAGAGCCCACAGGCTGCTACGCTGAGGCAGCTTTCCTGTAGAGACAAAGAGGAAGCAGATAATGTATCTTCTCATCATGTCAACACGTGTGAAAAGTACAAAACCATCTGCTGGATTCCTGTCTGTGCATCCTAAACGCTTACCCGTGAGTTGCAACTGGCTGAGCTGGTGGTACACAAGTGCCGCGTCCCTCGCGCTGGTCCTCGCCTCCTCCCCTTCGTGCTTCCCTCCGACCTGGTGGACAAGCCAGCCCAGAGGAGTTGGGCGATGCAAGCAGTAGCGAATCACGTTCCAGGAGAGTGAGCAGACGAGGTCCAGCTTGGTTGAGGGAAGAGCTCTCGTCAAAACAGAGAGGCAAGTCTCTAAACTGGCCACTGCTGCTGTGTAATCTCCCTGTAGGAGAGAGAATCACATGAGAAATGGTAAAGTAGTCAGCGTAGACTGACGGAAGAGAAAAACCGAGAAGGTTGTGGCTTAGCTCTGAAAGATGCTAAAAGTAAAACCATGTGCAGAGGAACCTGGCTCAACTGAGACATCAAAAACAGTGAGAATTAAAGCACAAATCTGCAAAGTGCTCTGTAATAGAAAGAAAAACAAATCTTAGGGTACATCCAACTCTAAGAAGTTCTATTAATCCAACAGCATCAGAATAATGGTTTGTTTAAAACATCTCAAGTCCATCTGATCTGATCTGCACTCACTCTGTTGAGATGCAGGTCTGCTTGTTTGCGGTGCCTCCAGAAGGACACAGATTTTGGTGAGTGAAGCGGTGTGACTGGCTCCCACAGGTACAGCACCCTGACACAGCCCCACACTGCTCCCACTCCACTCAGCACCCACACCATCACCCATGGCAACAGGCAACGGAGCCAAGATGCTGGAGGACGTGAAGAAATGAAACATGTCAAAAACAATGTCAAATCTACGAGAGGATGGACAAACCTGTATTTTTAAGATTCTAACAAAGGATTTTCTAGGTGGTATGAACAGGAATCAGCAATTCATCAACTTCTGGGATAAATTAAGTTAAAGATCATCAATTCTCACCAAATTCCTGCGTGTGACTTGGAAACCAGACAAGCGTTCTAGATGGGCCGTGGCCTCCGGAAAGGGCGGGGCTGCTCAATGTCTCCGATCCCAGTAAAGATGGGAGAGGGTTCAGGGAAAGGCAGAAGAAAGTCAAGGCGCAGAGGAGCAGCCGAGAGCGATCCATCACACCAACCGAGGGAGAGTCCGGCTCGCTTTTTATCTAAGACACAGTAAGAGAGACGAAGAACAGGTTCACAGGGACGATAAATAATACTTTAAAGTCGATTTATAATCACAAACCCTTGCTTTGCCCAAAAAACATCTAGTGAAGCAAGCGGAAAAAGAAACCTTTTAAAACATCAACGTAAATCAAATTTTATCAAACAAGAAATCAGCTGTCTCGGAAAAATTTTCAAAAAAATGTGTTAGCTTATGGGCGTTCACCGGCTAAAAGCTTTTACTGTGAAGCAAAGCGAGTGGGAGTAATGTGCAATAAAGCTTTTGTCGACAGAAAGAACTACAACCGCCTCAGGTATGAAGAACCAAAAAAAAAAAAAAAAAAAAATCTCATTCTAATCTTCAAAGAGGCACTTTGAAGCTAAGAATAGGAAGTCTTTTAAAACTGCCACTGTCCTTCCTTTGACCTACATAAACACACTGAGCTAATCAGTTTGCTGACACTAAAACACTGCAGTCTGCTAAGCCACTGAGCCACAACCATACTGTGTGTGTGTGTGTGTGTCCTGTCCTCACCTGTTCATGATCCAATAAAGGGCTCCCTGGTTCTGAATCAACACAGTAAGGAGAGAACTGGTGAGGGGAACCAGAACCAGAATCTGAGGCCGGTGGTGACATCAGCACTACTTCCTCTTTGAGCTCCACATCTTCAGACAGCGTCACGGGCTCTGGGATTGAGAGAAAGTGTCAATGCATTGGACCTGCTGTGACTTCTGATCCGCTCGCAGCTTTAAGTAAAGTGAAGACTTACTGTTCTTCTGGTTGCCCATCTTAAGGGCCAGGTTCTCCTGGCGTAGTTTGTGATTAACCTGTTGCAAGTGCTTTATGTAGTCAATGGCCTTCCTAAGCACTCCTGACTTATGCATCTAGGAAGAAATACATGGAATTTAAAATGCTGAAAGCATATGATATTACCCAGACTTAGTAATTTATCTATTTATTTTAAAGGAGACAATAAAAATATTAACCTTCGCATCACTGCCCATGACCAGATCTCTGAGCTCGATGATCTTGTCGTTGATCGAGGATCTATACCTCTTCTCAATGATGTTGTGAGTTGTCCTCCTCTCGCCCTCCTTCACTACCCCTCCTGGCCCGACTCCTCCCGCTGTCACCTGGCACTGATCCATGCTTGGCCTAGCTGTGCTTTGACAAGAGCCTGGTTGTATCTGTTTGATTGGCAGCTTATCTCCTCCTCCCATCATAACAGGGACAGTGGTCAGGATGTTGCTGCTCATAAGTGTCTGGCGAACGAAAACATACACAAAAACAGTTTTTAGTCTTAATCATAACCTTTGTTTGCATGTAAATAGCAGTGTTGAATCATGCACAGTGCATACCGGGACTTGCAGAGCTGTGTTTTGGATGGGTGTGGTCAGGGTGGTGATGCCTGCAGGACTCTGCATGGTAGACAGCACCTGTGTCCCATCTGGTTTGAGAGTTGTGAGAACCAGTGAGTCCGTCTTAAGAATCTGAGGCTGCTGGACCAAAACCTGAGTGAAGACAACCATAAATTGAACGTTTTCATGTTTGCTTGATTATCACTGTGAAACTAAATATTATGTTAGGGGTTATGTTTGCAGTAACTTGGGGTAAAATTATTTAGGTAAGCTTTGGTGAAATATTCTGATAGCAGAAACTTTGTTTACTCATCCAATCCCGCTAACAACTGAGGATTACTTACAGGTACTTGTTGCATTTGCTGTTGCACAGTGTGGACTGCAGTGGGCGCTGTGGAGATGGTCTGGATGGTTTGACCTGTTGAGGTCAGAACACGCTGGTGCTGAATGGCCACTGGCTGAAGCTGAGGTGACGTCATGATGCTTTGCATTTGTGGCTGGAGGACTGGAGTGACGAGAGAGAAAACAAAAAAGATATTTAGGAAAAATGAAAAGCCAAATTAAATTGCATTCCCTGCTCTGTACTCACCTTGGAAGCCAGGAGCAGGGCTCTGCTGGCAAATGACAGGGTTCTGAATGAAGCGGGACTGTCCGCCATTGGAGGCAATCATCACCGTCTGGGCTGCTTGTGTCTGTATGGGCATGGGTGTTTGGCTGTGGGTCTGAACCAGGGTGTGAACTGGAAAGCTTTGAGTCTGCATGGGGATGCCCTGGGTGTGCATCTACATTCAAAAACAGAAAAACAGATTTTTGTTGTCTTTGTTTATCTGTTACAGTTTTTAAGCAGTCTGAAAATGTTTTACGTCAGCAGAAGCACCACTACAGCACTAGCCCATCACTGTAACAGTCAGACTACAGCTTTCTCCACTCCTAATAGGACTGTATGAGTAGCGTGTGAGAAAGCGTCAGGTAAATCTGTACCTGGATGGTTGTCTGGGCTGCCTGTTGGGGTTGAGGCTGGATGGGTTGGACCATCTGAGGCCTTGGCTGAAGGAGTGGAGGGCTGCGGGTCACCTGTTGCTGCACTGAAGCGTTGGTTGGGGGGGAGGGGGTTTGTGCGGGAGTGAGGGGAGGGGTGAGGAGTACTGAATGTGGGGACAGTGTCTGGGAGGAGGTGAAGCAAGCGTTGGAGCTCTGGTAGGCAGCATTGGTTGAGGGCTGCGGTGTCTGGGGAGTCTGAGCAATTTGAGGTTGAGGCCGAGGGGTGGAGGTGACTCCACCACCCTGTAGAGAGCCTGCTGAGTTCATCTGATCCTCGAACAAGTCTGGGAAGTCTCCCACCTGATTGCTGACAAACTGCAGCATCTCTGAAAATAGGGAGAAAGTAAACAGACAAGAAGTCAAAAACATCATCTGAGGTGTATCTGAACATCTCCGCAAGTCTCCTCTGTAAGTGAGGCCTCGTGCAGAATATTGAGGTTGCTCCAGTGTAGATCAGCCAAAGATATGAACACTATTTATTGCAAAGATATGAATAGAATCTTCAAGACCTGACCTTGAATTGACAGATATCTACACAAGCACAGCTACTGTTCTGGTCATAAATCAGTATAAAGAAACCTTCAAACAGAAGGCCTTGAAGAGGTTTGATGTAATCTCAATTGATGCCACAAAAGAGATAGGCATATAGAGTAAAGAACATTTAGATGAAGAATCGAGCAGCTCTGAAAGGTGTGATAGACAGATACATGCCCCCCACTCACTCACTCACCCACCCACCGACATTGTGTATGCTGGTGCTCGTGGTTTGGCAACATGACAATATGCACTCAGTTGCCAGTTCATTAGACCCATCGTACTGAATCTAAAACAAACTGCCTCTTCGTGAGGAGAGGTTTTATTAGGAAACAATGATCAACTTAATGTCTTGATTATTTTTGGGAATTATTTTTGTATATGAGGTTTAAGTATAGGGTAAAATATTAAGCATTTTTGGAAATTTAGTTTGAAAAACATCTCTGATAGAAATAGTGTTGAGACAAAATATCAATACACTTACATAATCATATCACAGCCTCTTTCAATATGTTCCCAGCACATTCTTGCCAAATGCAGTATTGTGCCAAAGTCTTGAACCACCACTCATTTCTTTATATTTTGCTATAAAAATGGGTAATATGTGCAGCTATTTATCAAAACTAAACAGTATTTAGGGCAAAGTGAGCTTTTGTACACTTGTAACAAGCCTGAGAGTCAAAATTTGGTATGACTGGCAGCCTGATCTCTCTTAGGCGCCTATCATGTCATTTCTTTAGGTAGTCTTCAGAAATACTTCTCCAGACTTCTTGAAGGACATTCAAAGCTCTTGTTTGGATGTTGGCTGTCCTCTGTCAGGATGATCCCATGCCGCTTCAATAATGTTGGGTTCTGGGATCTGGGGAAGCCAATCCATCACTGACTGCGCTCCAATGTGTGTTTTTCTATCCAGGCATGCTTTTACTGGGTTGGCAGTGTGTTTGGGACCACTGTCTGGATGCTGGAAAATGAAATAGCTGCCAGTAAGATACTTCCAGATGTTACTGTATGGTGGAACAAATCTGATGGTACTATTGACTCTTTTGGAACAACTGTGTTGGTCCAAATGATTGTTTTGCTAAGTATTATTTACTTTAGTAATTTGAAGGTTAACGTTTCTAAAAGGAATCCCCTTTCAAAAAAGACAACGACAACTGAAAACACTTTTGACATATAGTATCCCATGTGGTTGAAGCTTGTCTGCCTATGTGATTGATTGTGCCTATGCCCTTAGCTCCCAGGGTCAGCGCAGCGTCAATAAGCTGAGCCTGTAACCTTGAACTTTGTCTTAATGTGAGGCGGAGAAATCAGACAATACAAAAGACAAAGAACTTTTTGTCAAGTGTAAGTGTTAAATCACTAAGCGCACAACCCTTAGACACCACATATCAATACACCCGAGAAGCCCTGCAAGCCACATGTTAAATTTAACTACAGTCACTACTTTGCAGCCTCAAAATGAGTGATTGTTTCCTGCATTGAGTGATTTTTTTAGGCATCAGGAAAATACAAGGCCACTGTATAATACAGTACTATAACACCTTTTTAAAGACATACATAGTTATCAATCACGCTGCAGTGAAACATGTTCTGCATCTATTACGCCTGCAATAAAATTAATACTTCCTTTTTTGGTGATTTGATTTCTACATTTTTTTTTTAGCACAATATCGCTGCAGGACATTTTGTGTTTCTACTTTAATGGTGTAATGTTTGAAACAAACGCAACACAAAAAGCACTGGGGTACAAGAATAGATGCTTGAAGCTGGAAAGCGAAGAAGGAAAACTCACAAACTTTTTAAAACACCAAAAGGTTCTCAGATATGTTTGGAAAAGAAGCCAACATCCTGTCAGCTTTGTCTTTGATCACTCGCTGCATTTTAGCACAGCGTACAAAAACAATAAAAGGTGTTCGTTCCCATCAGTGTGAAGGGTTGCCGACTCCAGACATGAATTGAAATCCAACAAGTCTTTAAAATGAACTCATGTGTGTTTAGATCTCATCTTGGATAATATATCATATCTGCATTTCTACTGCTGCAAAATCTCAAGCTGTAAAAAAGAGATCAACAGTCCAACACTAGCAGCAGAGAGGTCAAGGCCAGTAATTCATGCACTGATAGCCATGACTGAAGTCTGCATGTGACCTGTGTTGACATGACATTGAGAGGTAAAGAAACAGTAATGACCACTTTCGAAACCAATAAAAGGGAAACACTGTGATGCTTTCTTTGAAAAGTGAGCCCAGAGGAGTGCAGGACGGGATTTCAAATAACATCACAGGAACACTAAATGGGCTTCCTCTCAGAACCGTTTCTACCAACCATCCAGTCGAATTTACACTTACAGTAAGGCACTCGCACACTTCAACACCTCGAGGGGAGGGGGTTACAGTGGCTGACAGAACAAAGCACCTCTGAGCCCATGGAGCTCCAGACCGAGACTCCGACACAAAGGGTAAATCCATTAAATGGGGGTGTAGGGCGAGGGTGAGGGTGCAGTGGGGGACAATTTTGTGGGCTGCTGAGAGCAAAGAAAATAAGTTACATAAGCAGAGCAGCAGTTGTTAAGTGAATAATTGGAAAAGCAAGAATGTTCAACATTAATACAGAGTCAAATGCACAAAAGAAAAGCTTGTGACTAATCTGAATTTGCAGCAGTTAAATGCTTTTCCTCATGGGAAACCTGCATTTTCCCCCCCACACAGCTGCAGGCAAAATGCACTGAGTGAAGCAAAAGTCAAGTTAGGATCAGTCAAACCTCAACAGTCATTTGACTTTCACACAATCTGCACATTCTTCTTTTGACACAGTGATTAAGTGAGATTAAATAGCTGTGACTGGGCTGTTCACGAGAGAGAATTAACACCAGATGCCACAGGCAGGTAGGTTTTCAAACCCATGCATAGTAATCTTTATTGGGCTTTGCATGATCTCAGTTAGAGCACTTTGGTTGTATGCTGATGAGTAATTTAAACTTAACACAACCAATTCATCCCATACTGTCCGTCACACACACACACACACACACACACACACACACACACACACACACACACACACAAATTCACCAGTGTATCAATCCGGTCTGGTGGGTTAGCATTCAGTAAAATTCCACCCTAATAAAAAGCTGGTGACTCTGCGTTGGCCAGCCTCACACCAAAAGCCCCCATCCTTTCACTGTGTGCCAAAGGGTGAAACATGTTTTGATAACAGGGAAGTTGGAACAAGGATGCTGTTTGTTCACAGGGTACAGGCCCACAGAGTGCAAAAGGCTATCTGTTTTATTTATTTATTTATTTATTTATTTACTTATTTTTGACAGAGATGTTGTCCCACAGATGATGCTCAATTAGGTCTGCAGAAGCAAAAAGATGCTCAAGTAGGAGTTAAAGCTTTCTTCAAAAACAAGAAGGTCAGAAAGTAACTGACACTTCTTATGGAGGAGTCAAGACAACACAACAGTATCACTTCTTCATCTTTTAGTTTATGTTCATTGTTTGTTTGTTTTGGGTTTTTTGTTTGTTGTTGTTTTTGGTGGGTGGGGGGTATTAGAGAAACAAATAAAGAAAATAGACAACGATAATGCCAAAATAACAGAGCATTCGAGGACTACTAAATATAAGTGGTCTCTATTTTCCTGAGTGGTATCTTGAATACTTAAACATTGTCGCAAGAATTAAGAGCCAGAGCTGCTCATCTCCTTCCGCTCGGCAGGAAGAACAGCTGTCGAGCTAAACGGAAACAGGTCAACACTCGTGAAACACAGCTTAACCTTCCTATTTTTTTTAACGGTGACACGGACACTCACCGTCAATGTCTCCCAAGGTGAATTCGTCCCCTAATTCCGCTAAAGTCGGGTCCATGTTCTCCATGGTGGAGATATATTCCCCGCTGTCCATCCTATCTGTCAGCAGCTCTCCTCTCCGGTTGTCAACGGAGGGACAAAACAAACAAGGTCCACGAGCTCCTCCGTGGGCGTTCGGCAACGCCTACCACACAGCTAACTGACCGCGGAATATGTCCTCTCAACCCCAAAACAACAGAAGCCCCACGAGAGGAGCACTTCTACACCGATAAACTCATTGGCATCAATTTATGTTTGAGGCGACGCCATCTTGTTTCACGCTCATTACGTCATTCACAAACAGACTCCGTGGCCCATAGCGGGATCTGATTGGCTGAGACCAATTCGTTCTTGTCATGAGACCAGTCATCATCGTCCAATGACAGGCCCGTATTCGCCGTGGTCTGATAGTACGTCAACTATCAGAAGCTTGGGTGTCATTTGAATAAACCGCTCCCCCTACCTTCACGAAAAGCACTCGACCTCGGTGGACAAATGCAGCTCCTTGGAAAAGATGACGGCGATAAACCCACACAGTCATTCTGCAGTCATTCGCCAAACACACAGTTTCACTCGTTTCTTCTATTTTGCCACAGCTAACGTGATAAGCATGTTTTCCAGCGTACAGATTAATACTATCGTATTTATTATTTACATTTTAAAGCTTTAAAGATTACAAGTTGTGTTATAGGAAAAAAAGGGTTAATGGCATATACTCCAAATTTTACTTTTTAAGCATAAAAATTGTATGATATTGTGTTAATAAAAATGAAAGAACTACAGTTGAGCTACTCATCGACTCTATTAGGTAGGTAATCAATCACATTTAGGCATGTAGATAAGGTCGAAATGACCTGCCAAAGTTCAAACTGAGCATCAGAAACACGGAGAAATATGGGAGTTTAAGTTGCTTTAAGTTTATTGGCATAGGTGTTGGTGGCAGATGGGCTGCGCTGTGTGTTTTAGCAACTGCTGATCTACAGGGATTCTGTCCCCTTAGTACCAACTTACCATCACACCACCTGAGTATTGTTGCTGATCATGCCCATCCAGTTATAACTACAGTGTACCTTTCTTCTGATGGTTCACAGGAACCATCAGCAGGATAACACAACCATAAAGCTGACATCATCTCAAACTGGTTTCTTGAACATGAGTTCATTGTACTCAAATGGCCACCACCGTCACAAGACGTCAGTCCAACAGAGCATCTTTGGGACATTGTTGTTGAATCCATGCCAGGAAAAATTAAGTCAGCTCTGAAGGCAAAAGGACGTCCAACCAGGTATTAGTGTACCTAACAAAGTCATCAAATCTACACATTTAAAATGGCACAGATCTTAATTCTAAGCACCATCACATTTTTACCTAATGTGTTTGCAGAATTCTTCAAATGGAGAACCATAGTTGTACTTTTTAACCAATAAATCAACTCCACACATATGGCATTATAAAAAGATAACACAAATATAATACCACAACAAAAGGAAAAAAGAAGGCCAAAAACGTTAGTTCTTGCAACAATATTTGTATTTTTTTTATTTCACAGCAAAAACATGAACACATCAGTGAACTGCTGACTCATTTCCAGCAGATGTGTTGCCTGTATTAACCTGTGTTAATACATAACTGGATAACTCTCCCGGTTTACATATTACGTGACAATAAACCCAGCCAATCGTTGCATATCATTCATTATGGAAACTGATGAGGTGCTTAAGATGACTTTTTTCTGTTTATAATACTCACTGTATTTATTTATTTTTTTAAGTATGATGTGTGCTCAAGGACTAAAGTGTGTTTTAATACCAACCAGCAATGAAATGAACATGTTTAAAAATAAGAAACAACAGAATCAACACCCATCTAATATGTCTTTCAGTCGTCCCACACAAGTGCAAATGTCATGGATTATTCAGCCTCGGCTTGAACCAACATTTAGAATAAGAAATTTCTACCTTTTCTTTCAAAAAGTGGTTTCATATTAATACCGCATACAACTTTATTACACAGATGTTGTTGCTAGCAGTGCATCTTTAATCATTTACATCCATGTAAAAATATCCCTCACTGCAGTAAGCTACTGTGTTGTGTGGTGTTTACTTGTGAAGGTGGAAAAATAAATCTCTTACATCCTGGATTTGGACTCTACGCTCAGCCTGTATTTATTTGTTCCAGTAGAATTCATAAGACTTCTTCTCTGAGTAGGAAGCCTCTGTCGTTCCTGTGCCGCTTCTCACTTTTTCCTTCACCACTTTCACCACCAGACCACCAGCGAGGGCGATGCCGGCTGCAGCTTTGCCGATTTCGGCCACCGCGCTCAGGATGCGCGCTGTTGTCGACATGGTGCCCCACGGGTCTGATGCAACCCTGCTGGCTGCTGTTGCCACACTGGGCCCTGTTACCCCACACACAGCACCAGCGGCCACTTCCTGAGCTAAGGCGGCAGCACACTGAGGAGTCCCAGTGGCTCCTGACACTAAACTACCCTGAGCTACTCCTGCTGCTGCTGCAGTTTCAGCTCCACCGAGGGCAGCTGCTCCCTCCAGAGCTGCTCCTAAAGCAGCCCCAACTGCCATGGTGCATCCCACACCGGCCGCCACCCCGACTGCAGTGGCCCCTATGATACTAACCTGGCTGAGGGTATCTAAAGCACCTTCTGCAGGACTGGAAGCCTCAGCGCTAGCAATGGCTCCAACAGAACTACCCAGAACGCCACCTGTTGCTGCGCCTAGAGCCACTGCAGTTTTCCCCGAGGTTGCTGCCACTATGGCGCCCACGGCGTTCCCCACACCTGAGCCTCCCGCCACAGACATCCCAGCTAACTGAGCTGCAGCAAAACCAACCGAGTTCCCAACAAGAGATGCCCCAGCTGCGGCTGCCAAAGGGGCAGCCACTCCAAAAACTGCCCCAACTGCCATGCCAGTGGCTCCAGCAGCCACCAGGACCTTAACTCTCTCCAGCACCATGGGAGAGAGCGCGGCTTCCCTCCTGAAACGAATTAGTGACGACCGAACAGATGGCCGCCGGCTGACAGCTCTGCCATGGCCCCAATGTCGGCCTCTGATCTGGTCTCTCAGCAGGCTGAAAGGACTGCTTCTGCTCTCCTTTGCCCATCTCTCCACCCTAAGATCATCTTCACTTCCTCTTTCTACCCCTTTCCTCTGGAGCTCTTGTAATCCTCTCTCGCTGCTTCCTGCTATGTCAGACTCTAAAACACATTTCCTTCTTTTTGCAAGTTTAGCTCCCTCATCAGTTCTGCAGTTACTTCCTTCTTGGTCTTCACCATCTGCTTGCCCTCGCTCTCGCAAAATCCTATTCTGCTCCTCCCTGATTGCAGCCTCTGCCTCTAAAAACATAATGTTAGTATAAAACCCTCCGTTACTCTGCCTCACCATACTGTCTACCTTCACCAAGAGCTCTTTAACCTGTGCTGTGTTACTGGGGTCTTTGTTGTTGAGCACATGGTACCTACCCCCACACTTGTCTATCAGAGCCCTCAGCCCAGGAGGTGCAGTCATGTTCAGATATTCTTCTATCCCCATTCCCTCTAGGTCATCCCCCCTTGTAAAAAGAACCACTGTATGGTGAAATACAGCATCCTCCCCAAATATCTTGGCCAGCTCACAAACAGCCTGGTTCTCGTTGTCTGTGTATCGTCCTATTGGCACTACAAGGAGGAAAGCGTGGGGGCCAGGGGCAGAGAGAGACACGCATTTGGCAATCTCTGCATGAATCTGCTCCACACTGAGGTGAGTGTCTCCAAAGCCTGGCATGTCAACAACCATGATTCGCCTCACTCTCCTCTGTGGGACGGCCCGGCCATCTTCTTCAGCGAGCTCAGTGTTTCCCATCTCGCAAATCTGAGTGACAGAGCTGGCGCTGACCTGTGACAGGAACTGCCTGCGGCCCAGGATGGTGTTCCCAGATGCACTCTTGCCAGATCCGGTCTTTCCAACAAGGACCAGTCTGAGGTCTTCGCTACACATGGTCTCAGAGTCGACTCCTTCCTTCTCACCCTCCATGTGTACTGGTTCCTTGTTCCCCTCCTCGTCTTCTAACAGAACATTAGGAGCAGAAAACGTTTGGCGTTAACGCTCAGACTACTGTAAATGTTTTTTTGAAATGTTCACTGCAAATGTAATGACCAATGGAAAAGCAGACAGCAACCAAGGCTTGTATTATCTCCACTTTGTGTCGTTGGGAAAGATAACAGCAATGTAATGAGCTTTGTCAAGTGAGAGCATCAGGAAGCTTCTTGCACATAAACAAAACAGCAATAGGCTAGCTACAGGCAAGAGGGACGCGAAGCTAGCAACATCCACTAGGTGGTTACATTAAATGTCTAACTTTAACACCACCCAGTGACAACATACCCTGAAACTAAAAATCAAATGTCGAATGAAGAGCTCACGCTTTAATCTCGTTAATTAGACTGCCTGCTAATAATTCAGCCTTAGCACGTTAACAGCTTTAGCTTAGCTTTCGTTAGCAAGTCGCTAACTTTGACAGAAACATCAAAGAGTGATCTTACCACAGTACAAATGATGAAACATTTCGCAGAGAGACTAAAAGGCCGTTTCTTCTCTGCATGCCAGCTTCCCCTTCATCCTCTACATGCGGCCACAGACGGGCTGAAGTCAAACTGTTCTGCCCGCATATGAAATGCAAACACTGGACTTTGTGTCTTTGATGGTTTCCTGCCCTCTGTCGGTTCATCTGCTCGACAAAAACAAATGTAGCAGGTCTGTGGAGCACAGAGGGGGTTGCTTTCAGCCGCTCTCATGTTCACGCTTGATTTGGAAGATTACTTTCTTCTTCTTTTTTTTTTTTTTACCTCCATCCTGACACAATAGCAAGAGATTTGTGTGTCTTCCCGGGCTCGAACCGGTAACCTTTTGTTTGCTATTATACAAATTGAGTAAACGCCAAAGTGTAGAGTTGTCACATATAAAGCCCTGAATCTTTGTATAGAGTTTGTGTTACAGTTTTTCCTATTGATAAAGCCCAGCCCCGTTGCCAGTCTTACTAAAAGCAATTAATTAACAGATAAAAAATTAAATGACAGGTAAATTACACAGTAAAAAAAAAAAAAAGAAAAAAAAAAGAGACATTTTTTGTGAATTAACAAAACCTGTATATTAAGTACAGTGACAGTCTGTATAATGAACTACCGGAGCTTTTTCTGTAATTTTATTTTTATTATTTATTTTGTACTTTCACTGGTCCAGCCGTTTAAGGTCAAAGAGGGCTGTGCGTGGCCCACAATGTAAAATGAGATTGACATCCCTACAGTATGAAGCCACATGAAGTACAAATATATTATATATATAATTTTCTTCCTTATGTATCAGAGTCACTTTATTTCATTACACGTGTTAACAAAATGGCTTGTTCATTCTGCAGCAATGATATTTTTCTCTGAATATACATATAGTTTTCATAACAGTCATTATTACTATATGAAAATTACATCAGTCTCAATTGTGTAGCTCTGAATCCACAAAACGTGTCAATTTAAAAAGGGGAAAAATATGGGAAAAAAGGTTAAAGACGAGGGACTGCTAGATGAATGGTCACATGTTGTATTTCAGGTTGACAGGATAAAAATAATGTGAAGGCTCATTAAGGCAGAAAAAACTATATGGTCAATTAAAAAAAAAAATCTCAAATGAGTCCCTCAGATGGAAATAAAATAGCAGACATAAAAATGAACCCATGGTAATCTTTATCATTACGCCATCCTTCAGGCAAACGCAACATAATGATGTGTCCTTATTAATTCTGAGCAGCAGTGGGAATGTAAATCTGCCTATTCACAAACATCCTTTGAGAAATTCAACAGCTCTTAGAAATAATGAAAGATAATATTCAATCAGCGGTCGAGCCCAACCCAACCATAAACACGCCACATTTTCAAAAGGTCAAATTTGGCAATTGCACCTACTTGAAGCGTATGGGATTTTAGATACATTAAACCGAGACCAGACACAGTACAGCGGGGGCTTCGCAAAGTTTTGAAGAAAAACGATTAGACTAAAATTAATTAATATCCCAAAGTTCAGTTACATAAGCTTCAAGTTATCAAAAATGAGTTTGCCTTAACTTCATCTCCAGAGAGTTATTTCTCTTGTTATTTTTTCCTTCCCCCCCAAATTCTAAAGAACTGCTGACTTACAGCAGCTCAGGCTTTTCTCAGATCTGGACGAACCCCCTCCTCCACTTTACATTTTTGTGTCACATTGAGGTTTTCTCTCTCTGTCTCTCTCTCTCGAGCACCTGGCTTTTGTACAAGTGACGGCAGCTTTTTGTTTTTCTTCACTGTCACCAGAGTCTACAAGTCAAGCCACCCCTTGTGGACTGCGAGTGTACGCGCCTTCTCATCTCCTCCTCCTCCTCCTCCCTCTCCTCTGCTCTTCGCGCTCGATGAGGTGTAGCGCTATAGCTCGTTGCGAGAGCGGGATATGCGAGGGCCTTTCCTGATCTCTTTCCTCTTCTCCTCCTTCCTCCTCCTCTTCTCCTCCTCCCTCAGGATCTTCTGGAAAGCCTCGGCTGTGTGAAGCACCTGCGGCAGATAAGAAAGGGCGCGGGGAGATCAAAGTCGCGATGTGAGAGAGGCTGTGTTTTCTTAGAGAATTTCTACGAAAAACAAAGCAAAGATCTGCATGTGTTTCTACTCCTGCTGGTTGCAAAGGTGTACCCAGAGAGTCTCCGGGGTATTAAGAAAGCTGTTACCAGGTATCAGGCTAGAATAATAATGGATGATGGCAAAGTGTAGAACAGCATGTATGCAGCGTACTCACATCATCTCTCTCTGTGCGGTACGGGTTTATAAAGTCTGGGGATTTCTCTGTTATTCCCAGTTCCTGTGACATCTGCAAGGTGAGCAGAATAGGAAAGATGGCAGAGGAAAGAAAAGAGGGGGAGATGATACATAATGCTTGCTTCAAAAAGAGCTAAGAAACGTCACATCACTTATGCTACAGCTAAGAAGCGCTCTGATGCAATTTAAACCACATTCCTTGTGAGTATTAGAGCTCATTCTTCATTATTTACCGCTCATGGAGGTGGATGAAATAGAGACGAGGGAGTCGGAAACCAAGCGTGGGGTTAAGCGAGGGTCGAACGCACACTTTTAGGACGCAAAACTGCTGCTGCTGCTGCTTCGAGCCTCAGAATTAATCCACTTCATAATCCTCTTGGCACATTGCTAAGGTCACAGATTAATCCTGCAGGAGTTTAGTTCATTAACCCGCACATTAAACAAGGAAACACCAGTTAGACGCCTTTGGTCTTTAAAGTTTAAAAGGCCAAATTTCAATTTCTACAGAAATATCTGACACGCTGGCTGACACTGATGACTGATAACTCCACACTTACATGACATGAGATTGCATCACTCTTCAAACCCACCAGGTTTCCAGAGAACTGTCACCCTTTTTTTTTAAAGTCATTTTTTTCCTGTTTGGTATAGCTAATGATGCACAGATGGCACTTCTGCTGAAAAGATAACCTCTTGTGGTTTATGAGAATGTGCCTTCTGTTTAACGTGTGGCTAAAACTGATCTAGAAGCCACTGAGCAGCCACTTTGAAATGCAGGTGGGCAGTTTGGGCAGTTATTGGGAAGCATTATCTAAATTCATTTAAATTTCAATAGCGAGTGGGAGATAAGAACTGTATTTATAGAACAAAACAAATCTGGGGGAAAAAAAACCCTCGATATTTGAGTATTGTTTTCCAAAATAAAAGGTTCTTTCCACCCTTCCATCCCTTGCCATTTACCCAGGCCCACCTCCCTCTCACCGACCACTTGCTCCAGCTCTTCTGGGGTGACACCGAGGCGTTTCCAAGCAACTGGCTCCTTTTTAATGTGGAGGAGTAGTACCTCTATTCTGAGCCCCTCCTGAATGACCGCTCTCCTTATCCAGTCTGTAAGGGAGAGCCCTGACACCTTTTGAGAGAAAGTTCATTTCCACCCCTTCTATCTGCAGTCTCATTCTTTCAGTCGCCACACGGAGCTTGCGGGCACAGGTGAGCGCAGGAACGTAGGTGCTCCCGATAAATCGACAGCTTCGCTTTTACGCTCATCTCTCATTTCACCACAGTGAAGCAGACTCAGAGTCTACATCACTGGTGATGCCAAACCGATCTGTCCGTCAAGCTCGCCTTTTGCTCCCACTCGTGAGCAAGACCCTGAGATATTGAACTCCTTCTTTTAGCCAGTGCAGCTTTTTCGCTTCTGGAGATATTAATCTACTACCATCGCACCATTATTGTTGCTTTTGCAAGAATCTATAGATTTCAGAATTCGCTGAGCCTTAAACACGCTGCCAGGGATAAGGCTGGATATTAGGAGCCGAAGAATCACTGTAAACCTCAACTATTCTTTTGCTCTGTGCCAGACACATTTACATCACTGTGCTACGGTTTGTAACGCACTGTTTTCTCGCTGTGTTTTGAATATTTCCATTATATCCTCCTGCAGAGAGATGTTTTCTTTTCTAATCCAAGGCGTGAGCTGAAGCGGCGGTATGCAATCACTGCAAGATCAATCACGCTGAATCTCATGAAACTTAGTGGAGCACTGGCAAAGGAAGAATTAGGTAGTTAGATTTTGATCTGAATCATTTTCTTTCAGCTTTTGCAACAACTCTCAGTCTTCAGCGAGACGTCGACAAATCTCTTCTAAATCCACACGATCGAAATGAGAAAAAGTGAAACCAGAAACATTTTTTTTGACACCCTTAATAAAAAGGCTGCGGCAGGTCTTACAAGTGTGAGGACGTGCTGGTGGGCTCCTCCTGTGAAAACCCCCGTCTGGTTACAGAAGTTCAGCCCCCAGCGCAGCAGGCCGCTCCAGTCGGTGTTCCGGTCGTAGTAGTGGTGGACGATACGGGGGAAACGCAACGCCACGTCGCCAAAGAACGCCGTATTCTCCACTACGTGGGAATAAGCTGCAGGACAGAAACAGAATATGAATATGCACATGTATATAGCGCACGGTGAAAATGATGCTTAACAGAACAAAGGGAGGAAAACAGCTCAAGGTTTTACTGGGGGAGCACACTCAGACCGCACTGAAGGGGATAAAGATGGGATGATGAACACCAGGCAGAAGTGGGGTTTTTTTGAGATGGGTAACAGAGCGTAAGACAACCCAGGCAGAGGTGTTGGAGACAGAATCAGTGTGTGAAAAACACTCGAGAGCAAGAGAGAAGGCAACAGCTGAGATTTAAAAGCGAATCAGACCTTCTTTGATCTTATCGTCCATGGGGAAGGGGTCATCGGGCTGCATGTTGGCCGCAACCAAGACCTGTCGGGAGTCCTCCAACACCTTAAGAGAGAAAGAGAGCTCAATCTCCAGGGTTATGTACTCCCATCTACGTGCTACGATTGTTATTCTTATGACATTTTACACACCACCTCCCACAGACGTTACAGTCAACGCGTGATCTGTGTGGACACTGCACAGAATAGATACGCTGGCTCACACACACGCAGACGTATAGAAGTGCTGACGATGTTTTGCAGCCCCCGAAGGTCGACTCTGCTCGTTCTCCTTGAGAGCGATGCAGATACACGCATAGCTGCCCGCTGGGAAATGGAGGCCTACAGTAAAATCACAGCTCCCAGTCTGGTGCAAGTGAATGGCACCTGTAAGCAGCATGAATTCAGATTCAAATGAAAAGCGAGCTCACGCGCTGCTGAATGCGGTGGATTTTAGAGCTTTTGATTCTCTATTGAGCTACAAACGTTCTTATCCTTCAATTTGCTGGAAACACCAGGCAGGTCGAGCTTCAGAGCGCCTGCTCTCTGATGCTAGTGGCCTTGTCTGTGCTTGACTTGCTGCTTCCCAGGCACTATATGATGTCTTACACACACACATACACACTGTACCTTGAAGAGCCCTTTGAGCATGATGTCTATGATCTTGTACTGCTGGTTGATGTCGTTCAGCTCTACTAGATTCTTGAGTGCATTCAGCTGATCTTTCCTCTTGGTCTCAAACAGCCGCTTGTCTGACAGGAGGAGGTCAGGAGGACAAACGCTCTCTACATCAAGAGAGACACACCCGTGAAGATGCTTAAGTTCAACACTTAGTGACTTGCACACACACACACAGACATCAGCGGACAGCATTTGGCGGCAGCTCTGCACGCCGTCAGCAGAAGGATACAGATCTCCAGGTTGGAGTCGTGTCTCGGTCGGTGCGTGTCGGAGTCTGCCGAGCTGAGTGCGGCAGCGGCGAGCGCCAGGACCACTGCACCCACACTCCGCATGGTCAGCAGGGGGTGGCAGAGAGGCACTCTTCTGAAAACAGGGATGATGAGCCATCAGACATTGTTCCACAGCAGAATATTGTCACACAGTCGCCTGATTAGATCCTTTCAGCTTGCCTGACTCGCTACGCTTTCACATGGAGCCAGCAAACACAGCTTTCTTCTCCATTCATTCATTTTTCTCCTTCCAGAGCTACTAGATGGGCTCGTGCTCTCTCGTGTGATACTTGTGGAATATGTGAAATACGGAGACATGTTGGGGATAAGTGGTCAATATAGAACACCAGAGGGTAGCTGGCATTTGAAGAGGGCCTCCGTATGTTCCTTTTAAGACACATCTGATGTCTGGCACTTGCATAATCCCCAGAGGAACTTTTACAGTCTCTGTAGCGGGTGCCCGGTCTGCTCTTGCCCGTCCTCTGCCCTCTCTATTCAAAAGCGGCGGTCTTCTATATCATTCTGATCCTGTCGCAACTGTCCCCGTCCTCCAAGGCTTTTTTCTTTTTTTGGTACGTTTCAAAGGGAGGCATGAAAGTGAGAAGATAAATACAACAGCTAAATATAGGACCTCATCAAAGGAGGATTCGATGCGAGCCAAAAAATAAAGTTTTTTTTTTTTTTAAAGAAAACATTAGCAGAAAACAAAAGTAACTGGAGGCAGGGAGAGGACATGTAGATGAAAAGCTACAAGATATAATTCATCTAATCCATGCATAATTTAGCAGGGGCTCCATCAATGATACTATCAGAGGGATTCAGTGGGGTACAGATAGGATGGAGGGAGAGTAATATTAGGAGAAGCAGCGGGGGGGAAGAGGAGGAGAGGAGGGAGGGGCGTTGGAGCGTTTGGAAGAAGGGGTTGGGGTAGAGGAGTTGGAGACCCTGAGGGAAACAACAGCTTTCCTGGTGAATATTTCATCTACCTTTTGCTAAGGCACAGCGGTGAAACCCAAAGACACACAGATGGGAGAACTAGTGCAAGATAGAGGAGGCGGCTGTGGAATGACAGATAATGAGCACGGGATACTCGATTTCTGCGCTGACTGGATTAATCTTTACAAACCCGGGGTGCCTGTTCTCAAATCTCAAGGAACGGGAAAGGGAGCAAATGTTTCAGGGCGTGAATATTAATTTAGACTAAAGTGAGCACCCTTAAGAGAACTTGCTCCAATCAGAACAGGGAAAGAAAGAAACCCCATCTGCTTCTCAACGTTGCCTGTACATCTACGGCACGCTGATAACGCAGACAAACAATGAGCATTTCATACTGACTCATTCTTCTGTTTAACGGCAGCGTCGGTGTATTATTTCCGGAAAAATGAAAGCAGATTTTTTTCCCCTATTTCATTTTGGCTTTCCCTGCCAGTCTCTGGGGTCATTTATTTTAAAAATAAAACTCAAAAACAACTTTGTTCATACGGAGTCAGCAGAAACCGGCGTTCCTGCAGACAGCTGAGTGAAGACAATGTTCGATTAAGGCCAATTTGTGCATTCTGAGAACATCTTTTGGGTAGCTTCCCAGCTTTCTGAGAAATGCTGCACTAAATATCCTTAAGTGCTGGTCGAAAGCCTCAATATTTCTCGATAACAGCCAGAGACGGGTGGGGGTTCTCTTTCTGGTAGTAGCAGCAGCTTGTCGGGTTATTTGATGTTCCTGTGTGCCTCCTAGCAGGCAGCCATGTAGCTCTGACAGATATTTATGAGGGAAAAGGTCATCACCGTCAATACGCATAACCGGGAGCTGCTGATGTTTCCGCACAGAGGGGCAAAGTGCTGAGGCCGTAAGAAGTGATGTAGGAAGGGCATTAAGGCAGGATCAATCATTTCTAATGTGGCACGGGCAGTGCAGAAGTGCATCCATTAACTGTAAACAGGCAACCCTGATTACACAGGATGGGCACGTCACTAATTCCAGGGCACTTGGCTCGGTCCTGAGTGGAACTGAAAGGAGTGTGAAGCACAAAACTATGCAAAAATCATCATCTGCTGACATTAATGTTAACTTTAAGCTCCCCTTAAAAATGATGCTGCTCTGTGAGAGAGAACTTACACAACAGTCATTGCCTGCATCCCTGCACCCCCAGCCTGTCTTACTACAGGAGTAAAACCAGCTGAGGGAGGGAGTTCACCTGGCCATCGCCATCATGTGCTGCTCAAAAGGGATCGTCAGATCCCTGCAGGGGTTCTCATCGGTCTTTAACCAACCCTTTTCTTTTTTTGGTGCACATATAAACAAAACTGATCTCAAAGCAGTGCATGCACTAGAACACTGTTAGGACAACCCAGCTGATCTGCAAAACGCTTTCTTTCATATTCTCCCCTGCTGAGTCCTGGAATGAAGAAACTTCAGGGGAGATGTTCAGCATCCAAGGTGGGAGGCTCGGTTCCGAAGCCGTCTGTCCCTCCGGCACTCGAGCTGGTGAGATGTGTCGGGGAGGTCTGGAGGCAGAGGCAGAGTGGTTCTTGCTGAAGTCGTGTGAGCCCACGTAAATCTCTTGGCTTGGAGCTGCTAGCAACAACCTCTTTGGGGCAAAGAGGCTGAAGTTTGATTTCCTGTGTGGGAGATCCAGGTTCCAGCTTTGTCAGTAAAGTAGGTTACATTATCTAATCACACGTGAAGAAGAACCGCTCTGACTGTATTGTTGAAAACATGTATCCAATTTTCACCAGTGTGATGAAAGATGATAATCTTCAATCAAGGAGGAGAAAGAAGTCCGACCCGCAAACAAGCCTGCTCTGCAGCATTCATTTCAAGAGCCACAGCTGACCCTTGAGGTGAACAGCGCTCCAGAGAGGATGGGAAAAAAGCAAGATGCCTTTCAGACAGCTGGATGTGCAGCAGGAGTGGAGCCCGGTTCCCCTCAGGCTGCCAGCCTGCTGTGGGAGGCTTGAGGTTCAAGGACTGACACATCATCTCTCTCTCTCTGCTTCCATCCTAGAGGCTCTCCTTCTGTCATCATTCATACAGAGGGACGGACATGCGTAATGGTGATGGTGGATAAAGACTGTCACATGCACCATCAGCTACAGATTGTTTAATTGATTGCATGTCCCCTACCTGACCTGGCTTCCCACAGCTGCACGGCTGTCTGTACCCAACTACTGAGCAACTATTTATATTCTAAACGGAGAATTACACGGCTACATACAGTGGTATTATACACCAACATCTCAATGATATACAACTATTTATAGAAGACTTCCCAACTAGGGGCTCACTTTTGTAAATTAAGTATTTAAAGTCGACAAATCGATGCCTCCTGTCATCGCAGCTGTACGCTCCGGCGGATCCGCCAGCCAGCCAGCGGCCAGCACAGCAGATCCCCCGGCAGATAGAGCTCTGCTGGACACTACAGCCGCCAAACTCGAGGTCCACTCACCGTATTGTAGCGAGAAACGACAGCGCCACAAGGCAGCGATTAGCGAGCGGCGTTTGCTCCAAAGTAAAGAGTGCAGTTGAACCTTCTTTATCTCCGCTCCGAGCGTGAACAAAGACAGAAAAAGAGCTCGGCTCGCCGATGAGGTAGACGGGACAGTGAGTTTGCTCTCCTCTGGATCCTCAGGTGAAAACAACGGAGGTGGAGGCGTTCATTTACATGCGGCTCTCGCTGCTCCACTCTGCCAGTGCCACGATCGCACCGGCTGGCTCGTCTTGGACGAATGACAGCGAGCGGGCGCTAAACACGGAGGAGGAGGAGTGCGGTTTCCACACGGAGGAGTTAGAGGGAGACACCGCCAGAGCGTGGGGATAAGGGGCTGCGTTCGGTTTATGCTCAGTTTCCCCGGGGATTATGATGCTGTCCAGCCACTCCCGAGGTATTTTATAAAGATGGCAGCAGGGCGGAGTAAGCGAGCATGTTAGGTAGTTTATTTGCAGCTAGGGTTGGCTATGCTAATGAAAACTTGCCTTTCTGGAAGCTGGCTGTGACAGCAATTTAAAAGTCAACTGGACGTGAAAAGGGACTGTGCGATCATATAAGAACCCCACCATTGCCACTTAATGAGCTGCCAGTGAGAAGTAAAGGAACACACTGGAGCTACCCGATGGTACAATGAACGATTGATTTTCTTGCAGTAGCCTAAAGCCTGAGAGCCCATCAGTGGCCATACAGTTCAAAAATAGACCACAGGAGACGTTTTACCCTGCAATTATATCCCACATGGCTCTCAAGCACTTCGCCGACAGCTGCTCTCTGGCAGCTTGTCCACCTCACAACCACTGCCACACACACCAGTGGTCTACAGGGAGTCGTACTCCCATCACCTGACACTTTGAGAAGGTGTGGATGGGGTAGAGAAATTCACATTAATGTGGTTAAATCCTAGAACTGGCAGAAGAAACTCTAGGTGGGAAAGCGAGAGAGTTAATTCCCCGAACAGAGCTGCTCACCTGCAGCTTAGACAGTGTTTTTTTTATTAGCAGTGTCCTGGTCTAAAAAGATTCACTCTCTGCCTGTAATAAGCTGTTTTAACATTTCTCCTTTAACGCCTTCTAATTGGCTGCCCCCGGCAAACAGACGGTCTAGATAAATGCTAAATGGACTTGTTCTTATATAATGCTTTGCGACTCTACTCTAGCACTCAAAGGGCTTGATACAACATGCTTCATTCAGCCATTCACCCCCTTTCATACATGTACTTTTGTCTACACCCGGTGCTTTCTACCTAACATTCACACATTCATATCCTTTTTTTTTTTTTTTTTTTTAATTTAAATGACATCAGAAACAGCAGTATGCGACATTACGTGATGGCAGAGCTTCAGTTCATCCTTTGTCATTTTTTTTTTTTTTTTTTAATAAATAGGACAGGGGGAATGAATGAGAGAAAGAGGGGGAGAGAAAGAAAGAAAACCAAAGGGGAGAAGAGACGGTGAGAAGGGGGGGGAAGAGAGAGAGAGAAAAAAAAAAAAAGAACTCCTGGGTCACCTGTATGGAGAAAAAAAAAAAACAAACAAAACAAACAAACAGAGGAGACAGCAAACAACAAAGAGCAACATAATAATAGAGAAAACAAAGCACCATCACAATAAACTAGCTAGTCATAGATATCAATATTTACTAAATAATAAACGATATTGTGCAGCACGCAAGATAGACAGCGCACAGTGTGCTTTGAGGCAGCAGCCAAGAAAGCTTTAGTCCGCGTCTGTGAATACCCATGTGTGCATACCTGTGTGGATCAGCATGCTTGCATTCCAAAGGTTTCTCCATGTAATGATCTGCTAGGGAGTGTGGGGGGGCCACAGCCCCGTCCTCCAGGGTGTGAAGCGGGTATGGAGGAGATCAAAACTCCAGACATCCAGAGGCCCCCAGAACACAAGAGACCATGGAAGACCAACAGAGGGGCAGCCGCGCCACTGTTCCAGTAAGAGCTGAGGAGAGTCCCAGATGAGAGCTCGCCCAGCAGCCGCGGAGCAGAAGTCAGGGGGAGTTGCAGTGACGCGCCCGTGAGCTCCGCCGGCCCCCAGCTGTGCCTGAGTGACCGAGCCCCAGGCCGAGAGGCCGGGGGCACCCCACCTCCAAAGGGGCCCGAGCGAGCCCCAGGTCCCAGGCCCCGACAAGCGGCCGCCAAGGAGTGAGCCGGTGTGCACCCGGACACCCACCCCCAGACACAAAGAACCACCAACACACCGACACCTGAGGGAGTCCGCCACCGGCAGGGGAAGTGGTGGTGGGTGGAGATAGGCCTCCAAACCTTGGAGGGCCTGAGGTGTCCCCAGAGAGGTGGCGTCTGATACCCAACCTGACATATAGACACAGACATACAGGCACACACAGACACAAACATCCATTCCCACCCTCATGCTCTCATATGCACTCACTCCACACTCAACCAACGTGGAGACAGACATAAAGAGACGCTGTACACACAATCACACTCCCCAAGCGTACTCTACAAACCGGGTCTAGGTACCCTTGCCCCTGGAGGGGGGAATTGCACCCAGACCCAGGTGGTGTTACCCTTTTCCCTGCGGTGGGGAGAGGCAGACCACCCCGACTCCGCAGCAGCAGGGAGGCCCCACACCCCAGACCGCAGTCGGACGGCCAACTCCTCCTACTAGCCCTCCCGCTCCAGCAGGCCGCAGAGAATGGGGGTGGGAGAAGACTCCAAACCTCCCTCCACCCGCTCATTGTAGTGTTGATGCATGTGTGTTCTAAGGTGCAATTAAAACCCAGGAGGGCATGGAGCTACCTGCCAAGGAGCAGCAGGTAAGCGCATAGTCCCTCCTGCTAGCCCTCAATGACTAAGTGTATTTAAAATTGAGAGGTGGGCAACGACGTCAGGGGTGAGGTATACACCCTGATGGTAAATTGGACTCCGTGATTGTGCCCACCCCCAAGATCCTATATGTATGTGTAATGAGAGTGTGAATAATGTGAATGTCTAAGTTGTGGGATAAAATTGAGGCAGAGGCAGCCAGAAGGGGACGGGGGGACGGGGGGGTAGCCTCACACATTCATATCCGATGAACGCATCAGAGAGCGACATGGGGTTCAATATGTTGCCCAAGGACACTTAGGAATGCAGACTAGAGACTAGAGCACCCTCTGATAGAACCATCAACCTTTCCATTATTAGATGACCAGCTCTACCAGGCTTCTGTGTTCACAGTCAGAGCTCTGTGCCTGAGATGACCATATTAGGCATATCCTGAGTACTTTTTTAACCGTGAGCACCTGGTTCAAAGGGGTTAATGTATATATGCTTAATATATTTTAAACTTTGGGCATGCTTTATAACAACAATAACTACTATTGTAACATTGCATATATGATGGAAATATGTTAAAGTACAAAAATCATTTTCTTAAGAGGAAAGGTTGATTAGCTTGTCAGTGCTACCACATCAGACAAAAAAGCAGCAACGTTGACCTGTAACAAAAACAAGTGATTTATTGATGCACTTATAATTCAAGATGTTTGTTTTCTTTAACACTGCTGCAAATATGAACTAGCTTCTATGAACAAATGCATGCAGTCAGTCAGATTGCTAGAACGCTGTGAAACTACAGGTTGTATTGTTTTAGGAGCACAACAGAAACAGTCAAACAAACGGATGCAACAAATGAGCAAGGTGAAGAACTTTCAAAATCGATGTCCTGTCTAAAGCACAAAGTCAGACAGGCAGAGGGGCACGTCTCCAACATGTCTGAAGATAAGCGTCAAGGAGCAATGAGCAAAGTGAGAGGGGGCAGTGGGCGTGAAGATGAAAGATAGAACATTTAAATTAAGAAACAAATTGAAACTGCTACCAGCTTTACTGAGCCTGAATGCACTGTGTTTTTAATGAACTACTATTTCCACGTATATGTTGTGTATTTGTTTATTATTAATATTAGCAGAAAAATGTAAGTAGAGTAGAGGGAGTCAGCCAGCATGACAGATGACATGCTGACTATGAATGTACAGTAGAGCGTGTGTTGTTCAACACAGGCATCTATTAAACTGCCAGTGAAAAATCAATGAAGATGCTGATGTTAAAGTACGAGTTTCCTAATGTGCTTTACTGTGTGGGTTACTGCTTTCTGCAGCACTTCCTGCTTACAGAGGCATGTTCAGAGGCTGTTTGTGTTAGCAAAGTTCAACGGTGTGCATGTGTTTCACTTCACGTGAAGGATACAGGACATCGTGGGACTGACTGTGTCTGCAGCTCTCATCGGGCTCTCCGAGTTCCTCTATCATGTTCTTCACTTTCTGCTTGTGTTCCTCTCTGGGTAGAAGGTCTCTGCTCTGGATCTGAATGAACAAAAGAGGAAAAACAAAAAGCTTCCTAGGGTTAGAAGGACCTAACACAAGAACCTTAAGATCTTGAATTTTGAAATCCATGAATCCATCCATTAATTTCTATCATTTAACACTGAGTCATTCCCAAGCCAGCTGAGACCCAGGATTCTTTCCAGCGAGTCCCAGGCCTCCTCCTGGTAGGACATGTTTCGCAATATCTTGCCTCAGAGGTGTTCAGGAGCCATCCTAGTCAGATATCCAACCCACATCAACTAGCTCCTTTTGATGCGGAAGAGCAGGAGTTCTACTCCGAGTCCCACTTGAATTACCAAGCTCCTCACCCTATTTTTAAGGGACAGCTCAGCCAACCTTCAAGGGAAAATCATTGGTTATGGATAGATATTCTGTCCATAAAAACTATGAATGGAGAAGTCCAGGACCAAATGGAAATGAGTCCCACTTATTGCCAGAAATATGAACCAAGCTATCTCTGCAGGTGTACAGGGACCGAATGCCCTGTAACAACAGGCCAAACACCCCATGCTCCCAAAGCACTCCCCACAGGATACCCCAAGGGATGCACAGAAAACCCGAAAACTTCTGAAAACAACATAATATAGATTTTACAGGCATTCCATTATAATTATTTCCTTTTTAAAATTATTATTAGTGGATTCCACTAAAATTGCTTTGGATGAAAGTTTTTAGAATTTTTGCCTCACAGGGATTACTTGCACATAAACAGGAACTCATTATTTGAAACTTTGCCCATGTTACACCTCCAGCATTGTAAAAATATATAAATATGTATGACAGATGATAATGAAAAGCATATTAAGTTTGAAAATCTGTATTTCAGCTGTCATAAGCATATGCACAAGCAGAAAATGTGCATAAAGCAGCAAACAGGACTTCAGTGAAGATGCAGATGTGTACTGTAGGCAACAGGGAACAGTGAAAGTTTGCCACAAACAGCAACAAGAACAGAAATCTGGGAGAAAAATATTCACAATCAACAGAAAACTTTCCAAACATTCAAAGTTTGCAGAGTTTTCCCTGCAGTTATGAGCAACCCCAACACAGAAACAGACTCACGCTGCAAGATTTACTATTCGTCGTTGTTCATGCGGATACAGCCAGAACCTGGCCTGAGCTATAACTGATCAGCTCTCTGCTGAAGCCAAGGTTCAGAGACTTCTCTAAAGATCATTTCAAAGTATGTAAGGGAACCCCGACACGTATGTGAGTGGGGTTTTTTAAAGTCAAAGTCAAATCAGTTTTATTTGGCAGCAGCTGCTGCCAGTGGTGTGTTCAGGATGAGATGGAAGGCAGCTTAAAACAAGGGCTGAAAACTGATAAAAGCAACAGGTGAGGCAGAGGTGGAGCTAATAGGATCAATACAATTGGGAGCATTAAAAAAGGAAAGGAGGAAACAAATAAATTCACTGGGGAATGGAAAAAGCTAACAAGTAAATACTATGCCTGTATGTATTCTTGCTCACTCCTAACACTCTTCAAACATGTCCACAACCAAGGTAAAGTTCAGATTTCTTAATGACCACTTTAAATTAAACTTGAAACCCAACTTGGGATGGAAATGAACCGATTCCCACCCAACCCAAGGGTTTTTGTAATTTTGTGCTAACAACTACTTAATGTATTCTATCAGGCGATTGTTTCCATTAACTGTTTTTACAAAAAGGAAAACAACCTCAAAGAGTTTGGTGCACTATGAAGCACAACCTGAATGATGCAGCACCTTTGCAAGAACTAAAGCATTTGTGTGCTTCAAAGACTTGCACTGAAACATTTAAGACCTATGCAAACCGAAAATAGGACAACTTTATTCTGTGCATAAGTTTTGAGAAACTCCTCATTTCTCTTTTATTTTGGTACAAAAATGGGAAATGGATGCAGTGATTCATTGAAACACGTGAAAACATTTATGTAAATACAGTATATAAGGTAAAAACAGAGTCTGTACGAGTCTAATGAGCTTGAAAGTCAATATTTGGTACGACCTTCATTCTATAACACAGTCTGATCTCTCTTAGGCAGCTTTCTTGTCATTTCTTTAAGTAGTCTTCATTAATAGGCTTCTTGAAGGATATTCAAAGCTCTTCTTTGGATGTTTCTGCCTTTTTGTTTTGTTCTCTGCTTAATAATGCTGAGGTCCAGACTCTGGGGAGGCCAATCCATGACTGATAGAGTTCCACTGTGTGTTCTTCTATCCAGGTTTGCTTTTATTGCATTAGCAGTGTGTTTGTGATCTTTGTTATGATGCAAAATTAAGCCGTTGGCAGTCAGATGGCATTGCAAGGTGGATCAAAATTTAATGGTGTTTTTTCTGCGTTTATAATTCCATCAATTTTGACAAGATCTCCAACACCACTGGCCAAAATACTACCCCAAACCATGACAGAGCCTCCACTGTACTTAACAGGTGGTTGTAGACACTCACTTTATAGGATTGATGCTCAGTCCAATTTCTTCAGCCTTTTCTTTCTGTTTCTCTTCATTAAGAATGGCTGACAGCCACCCTTCCACTGAGACTATGTCTGATAAGGCTTCAGTGAACTGCAGATGAATCAACTGAAGGTACAGATGCATCTTTGCAGTCCTGTGCCAGGGTCTTTGCTGGATTTTATTCCTCTTGTTTCTTAAAAACACGACTTTCAGACACTGCTCATCTGCTGTAAATTGTTTTTTAAATCTGAAACTTGTTCTTTTGTCCTCCACTTTCACAACTTTTTCAAGGACTTACTGCAAACATTGTGGAGATAAGTTTTCAGCTAATGCCTCTTCGGGAATCATCATGAAAAAAATACTATTTTATTCCTGTCAAACTGTCTTATCTTTGGCATTTTTCATAGATTCAACTAAACAAGTGGAACAAGTTATCTGTTTTTGCAACAGGCTGCTACTAACAAATGGCCTAAAGATACAATTTAAATAGATTCTTTGCAAAGTTGTCTTTTATGTGCAGACACAACACTGGTTCATCCCTTGAGTTTGGTGCTTGAATGATTCATAGATCAGAGTGTTAGGATATAAAAAAACCCAATTAAAACAGTTCTCTGAAAATGGTCAAGTACAAGGACTGGACTGAAAGTGAGTGAAAAAGTAACCAATGTCCAAAGAAAAACTCGAAAGACCTTCAGAAAGCCTGGAGACTATTGCTCTAGAGCACTTTGAAACATTAGAGAAAGCGAAATACAAAGAAATCAGGTGGCTCAAGATTTCGGTGCACTCCTTTATTTTGAAGACCTATTCATTAGAAATCTGTATTTAGGACTACTTGGGAACCAGGTAGACTGAAAAATGTTGACTGGAAACAACAAACCAGGGAATGGAAGCTTGCAAACAGAAAAGGTGATATCTGCTGACTGTATGTGCATGAAGGCACACCGGTGCTCGTTATGTCAGCTTTCATGGGGAGGAAACAAGAAGCAAAACCAGTGATCTGAGAATAGATCATTTATAAATATGCACTTCCTTGTGAACTGAAACTTCACTTTAGTCCAAAAGCTAGATGAACAAAACCTCTGAAAACTGTGAAGCTCATCTGTGAAAATGTATGTGAGAGAAGAGCAGCAGAGATGCCAGGGGACAAAAATCACACTGTTTGTGAGACCGTTAAGAGAAATGCGTCACATTGAACCCTGCCTACCCTAACCTGTGTCACTGACTTAAAAAAACACACATATAGATATACAGACACACTCACACACAACCACACACTCATACACACCTACACAAGCCACAGACGCATGTATTCACACACTTCACGATTGCCTGGAACACAGTGCACTGGGAGCTGCAGTGTATGCCATCATTCTGTCACTCCTCCGACTCTGAGCCACTTTCAGAACACCAAAAGCATTTCTGGTCCTGCACACGATGCCATATTAGAGCTATGCAATCTGATGTGGCCCCTAATCTTGAGGCGAACCCAACTGAGATTTATGCATTTGCAGCAAAGCTAACTAGGGTAACAGGAATATTCACCTCACGCGGACCGCACCCCCCCTCCCCCCCACCCGTGCAGAGAATACACCATCTTGAGACCAGTTCAGACATAATAAGAGTGATTTGGCAAATGATACTAACGATACAAAGAGCTTGTGCCAGTGATCACAGTTGAGGAGAGAGAAAGCACAGCTGTTTCCATCAACTTCTTTTTTAAACTCAGTTCACCTCTGTGATCTGTGGGGAAAATAAACTGAGTAATTTCAGCTATTCCGCTAACATCTGTTTGGCTGGCAAAAAAAATTATGCTGCAATCTGCAACACAACAATATGATGGGTATTGCAAATAAACCACAAATATTTCTGTGCCTGTCAAATTAACATAACTCCACCAGCTCGCTCTTTTTTAAATGTCACATGTCTGTCTGATCCGGTCCAAATTTAGTCCATCTTTCCTGGAATAAACAGAGTACAGCCATGAAACCCAGTGTTTTAAAACACTCTTGCTATACGGCCCAACAGCTTTGATATTTGGTTAAAATGTAACAGGCTGTCACAAACACTTGAAATCATCCACGTTTTCAATCACGTTCTACACTGGATTAAGCGTCTATTTCATTTATGAATATCTAAGGTTTGATTCTGTCACACTGTTTGTGCTGCATGGCGACCTTCTTCCTGCAAGCCTGTGGCCAAAGAAAGCATGACTCAAAGCAAGAAGGATCTCCGTTAAAAGCTGCTGGTCGTCTGAGGAGATTGTGAAGGTGTTGATATGAGTGTAAATGGTTGTTTCTCTATGTGTCAGAGGCCATGCACTGGTCCAGTACCCACTGAGATGCTCCTGACCCTATCTGTGATAGAAAAAGGGAACTGAAGAGATGTCCTTTTACTTCTCAAGCTGATTAAGACATTTTTATCTAAAGGTCTTTTCAGCAACTTGAAAAGATGACTTTTAACCTCTCACTTTTCAGACAGATCTACCAATCATCCAAGTCAACCAGTCATTTTTTCAATAAGTCTTTTGCCATGTTGGGAAGTTTGATTGGTCTGCTGTGCTCTGGGATGGAGAGGAGAGGCCCAGACTGACACGAACTGCAATCATATTGTTAGCTCACAGTTCAGTAATCAGTTTTACACACACAACAGTTACTTAAAAATATAAACCTAAGTTTTAATTAGCCACTGAAGATGCATTTATGCTTTATAGCATTTATGGTTGGGTTTGGCTGTGAAAAGACGAGTGGAGCAGGATGCTCAGCGTTTGTCTTTGCAGCAGGAGACTCTGCAAAGTCATCTTTAAAATAACGACCAGGAGGGAAAAAAAGAAATGTCTACTTAGAGGCAAACTGATTTTATTGTAATTTAATGCTTCGCAGTGATAAGATTTAATACTTGGAGATAAAGAGATGGCAAGTTAATTCTTTAGAGTTTGGCTTTCAGGAGGTAGTGAGACAGTAATCATTTGAAATCGCACCCTGGCTTGTCAGCTCAAACTGCACTTAAACATTTACACACTGACAGCCTAAATGTTTGCTTAGGTGGTTACCCGGGTTGCAAACTTCATAACAACATAAACTACACATCGGGAGAAAAATTCAGCAACACACGCTTGCTTACCACAGAACGACTGAGTGATGAAAAGCGTGCAAAGGCAAAATCAACATCACAATGCGTGATGAATATTATAATTATTTGAATAATTCAGTAGGCTTGTTTGTTACTTTTCTTCAATCTTTTTCCTGCTGGGAGTCGTGATTAGTCGCTTTTGCATTTCTAATGAAAAACTGATTTTCACCTTGACTTGAGGTGGAATGTATTGTGATTCATGCTCGTGTGGGGCGGGCTCGACTTATTATTTGCCATTTGCTGCTTTTATGTATTGTACATGTTCTAATCTAAGTCAAACACAAACATTGGTCATGATCCAGATTTATACTCGATTACTTTTTGAGATGTTGAAATACGTGAAATAACTGTTTCAACTGCACAAACCTACCTGGTCTTCCACAAACACATTTCCCCTCAGTACAGTCTGCTTGTTTTGATTTTCACAACATATAAATACAAACTGATTCCAGCTAAAACTGAACTTTGTATGATTCCTTTTCTAATTAATTCATTTGAGGAATGGACAGATCCACAGGTAACTGAAGGCCTGTTGTTGTGTGATTATCTCCTATTTTATCTGTGTGAGCATACGTGTGTGTGTGCAAAGGTTTACCTGTGTCAGCAGCAGCCTCAGGGCCTGTTCTGCTTCCTTGCTGAGCTCCTTCACCCCCCTCCTCTCCACTCCCTCCATCACCTGGAGCAGGTCAGGCTCCCGCAGCACTGGTGTCCCGCTGTCCTGCAGCAGCTGCGGAGAACACAAGCACAGATGCAGAAACACATGTACACGTACGCATGCACGATCCTGCACAGATGTACATTACTGTGCAGTAAAAAAAACAAACGCTGCTCTAAAACCATTAACTTGATTATCATATTAAACCTCGGGGACATCAGTGTCAACAAGTGCACTGGAGAGGCAGCAAAAAGACAACCTCCAATAGGTGGTGGTGGCCACAGGCTGCTCCTGTCTTTGTCCCTCCTGACTGATTTTTATTTTGTTCCGCTTTTGTTAAAATTAAGAGTCTTTCATAAATAATGGCATGAATATTTTTTTTAATTATCATTCAAACACACCAAATAAGTATTTGCATTAACTTTGCATTGAAAATAAGTTCTCCTCAGTACACATGACTGATTGGTTGGCTCATAGTTTGGGACTTTTTCGGTTGCTTCTACCTTTCCATGTAATCCAATGATGTCTGGAAAAATGTGAGCAACACTGTTTCTTTTCCTTCTTAACAACCACTGTATGTTTAGGTTTGTGGACAGTGAATTTCAGACCAAGTGAAAAACAAGCTAAATATTTAAAGTGTTTAAACTCGTGTCACAGTGCTGCCTAACTCCATTAAATCTGCTTCCATTTTGTTTATTTGTGTTGGAAGGACAAAGTCACACGCTGTCCCAGATTTTTCACAAAATGCTTTAAGTCAGACATTTTTAATGCAGCGGGAGGCTCACAGGGCTCCAGCTGACCAGTAGTTCCAAGTAATCCCACAGTTCCAACCCCGAGCTGAATGAATAATATATAAAGTGAGCTTACAGACATGGTAATGACTTTTCTTTTATTTTGATTCGCTGTATTGTGTCAGGATGGACTGCACTGTATTCACTTAGATGTGATCTAAATGCTTCTTTGAATACTTCTGCTATCAAATATTTATTACTTGGATTTGTATTTGTGTGTGTGTTTGTAAAGCATCTTACAAGTATGATGAATCTGAGAATGGCAGGGTGCAGAAGGCAGCTCTGTCCTGAGCTGAGCAGGCTGTGGAGGAGGAATCGACTCCATGGCTGACACACCACATGCTTGGCTGCTCCACACACACACACACACACACACACACACACACACACACACACACACACACACACACACACACACGCCTTACTTAGATCCACTCAAGACAAACCTGTTGTTGCTGCACAGATATTGTCCGAATAAACAATGGCATGTAACCTTCACATATGCTATTTCAAGTTTAAGTTACAAAGTAAAAAAACAACAACTCAAGACTTGCTGTAAATTCACTTACAGTTGCTTTCCACAGCTGTACATGTCATACTCATAAAACACTGCTGTTTCTCAAATCTCCTTCAAATATATACATTTGCAGTTTTTCATTTCTTTCTCTGTGGACGTGTGCACATTATCCTCACTCACTCCCTCTTTCCCCATCTCTCTGTTTGATACCTGTAGCGGGACTCTTTCTCTGAAGGAAGCCCAGCAGGGAGCTCAGACAGTTGACTGAGGCTCGCAACAGCAACTCGTGCTTCTGAGGAGAAAGAGACACATTGAGGTAAAACATGAGATTTGCAGAAGAAAAAAAAAGAAAAAGAAAAAATATCTCTCAGCTTTAAAATGTCAAATCGCTGCAAGCCAAGGAAAGAGCAGAATGTGAAACGTGTGCCTGTGTGCTCTCGCTCGGCAGAAATGGGCGCGATGGCAGCAACAGATGAATTGGGGGAAGAAACACAGATATCTGCTCTCCAACAGACGGAGATGCAGTCAGTAAAAGAAGGGGGGTAAGAAGGGAACACTAGAGAGAGTGACTGAGTGATGTTTTAATAATGCATGTCTCTCCCGCAGTGTCAGGGCTTACACTGAGCACTATGTAGTGTCCAAAAATACTGAAGTAGGCCACGGAGATATATAGATGACAGTGGAAAGTTGGACTATAATCCATAAGCAGCGAGGAGCAGAAAGCTGAAGAAAGGAGTCAAGAGGATGAGCTGGAGTGAGCGCGAGGGAGCTGAAGTGTGCAGAGGTACGAGAACGCTTAGATGAGAGGAGGGCAAATGAGGACAGGAAGATAAAAGGAGAGGTTAAAATGAGAGCTAAGAACAAGCAAGGAGAAAGGGAGAGCAGCGCAGAGTCGAAAAAAGTATGTGTGGGAGAGGGACTCTGGAGCTGCAGTGAGTCTTGCTGCTGCTGAATCGGAGCATCGAGAGGAAAGACAGCAAAAGGAGAGGAGGAGAGTGGGGAACTCATATCAGCTGCTGAACAGCAGACTACAGAGCACTGAACCATAGAACTGAAACTCAGTTCAGCACTACAGCTTCTTACAGAGAGAGGAAATGCTGCTAGTGTGGAACCAGAGGCTGGTATACTGCAGCACAGAAGAAGAAAAAACAAGTGCGGGCCTGACACAGAAACCACCCAACAGTTCCACATATACAATACAACAGAATAAAATTACTTTATTGTCCACATTAGTGGAAAAATTGTCTTTGGATCATCAAGTCAATCGATTCAAATCAAGCACACATTCATACATATAAACATGTGAACATTCAATTCCATTCAAAATACATCACATCATCTTATTCAGTATATTAATTGCTTTATGGCACAAATGATCCCTTATATACCTTTTTAATAGCTAGAGGCCTCCTATAACTCTCATCCTACAAGAAAAGCCTATAGAAAATATTCTTCATGATTTCTTTGACAAAGAAATCATCTGCTACTCTTTTGGGTTAGTCATACTTTAGACCGTTTGTTTCACCACCAACATGTAATAACAATGTAGAGACGGACGTGACTGCACTGGATCCGTGTGCAGTGCCGCAGTGCTAACTGTTAAATCAATCGGCATCTCATTTCCCCACACAACTGCGCTTGTGAAAGGCAGGTTCACTGTCATTATGTAAAGATTTTAAAGATTACCTTTGTGTTACTTCTGCTGTGGGATAAAGGGCAAGGGGAAGTGTCAAAGGAGCGATGGGGGGGAGGGGGTTTCATAACATGAGCATTTAAGTTGTCATTCATATATTCTTTATTGTATCCGGCGATAGATCGACACCGTTAACGCATTTGTGAAACCATGTGCGTGCACACTGGTGTTTTTATTCCATTTGCTGCATATGTGCATGCGATTTATAGAAGGCGTGCAGCTTTCTCCAGTTTTTCATTATGTACCTCTTGCTCACAAAGCCACCATTAAAGACACAGTTTTACAATTAAATGTCCTAGACCAGCTAGCTTAGTAACAATTGAGACAGCACACTGGGTACTGCAGCGCTCGAGCTTTCATTATAACACAGGGATTTACTGAACTAGCTTGTTATATTAATTCATACCCTCCATAAGCAAGAACTGGGAAATGCAACGCTGCAGTGAAAGTCTTTCTCTCTCGCACACACACACACACACACACACACACACACACACACACACACACACACACACACACACACACACACACACACACACACACACACACACAAAACATAATTACTACTTTTTCAACCATTACTTCAAATTTACCCTAAATGGAAACCTACCCTGAAATGTATGACTTACATCATCAAGAATTATCCAGACTCCAGAAGCGAGGCAGATTTACACCCACACAACATGAGTAATATAGTAATCTTTTACCACTGCAGATTTTACATGTGCTTCATCACACGTCCCCTGCACTATATGGGGCTTTTGTCATTTTCTCTAACTTGTGCCTTCTTGTCTCCTCTGCCTTCTTTCCCGTGACCTGAAAATCAATCTCGGTGTGCCATCATGAAGGATGTCTCAACACCTAAAATGAATCAGCAGGAGAAAGGAATGAGGAGAGAAGAAGCTTTGCTGGAGAAGTTATGATCCAGGATATGACATGTGTATCCTATGTGGAAGTTTGTTTATGCTCGATGCAGGGAGGTGTGACAGGCAGCTGGAACACGGAGGAGGAGGATTCCACAGATAAGTACACCTTCATGCTAAACTACGGGGAAAAAAGTCTGACATCTGCACGTTACTGACACACTGAGCTGGTCTGTGCACGAAGGAAAGATGGAGGAAATGATGTGCAAGGAGGTTTAGTAAGGAAAGGAAACAAGGATGTACAAGGCAAGCAATAAGAAGGGGGCCGGTGTTGGTCTCTTGTTATCACTGATTACAACAGATGATAACAGCCTTTAGAGCGTGCCAGCAGGTAGGGGAGGGTAACGGCCTAAAGGCAATATGCATGAGCCTGATAATAGCCATTCAGCAGGCTGATAACAGGCAAACTGGATATACAGACAGACAGAGGACAGCTTATAACAGGCAGATATTATTCAATCCCTGCAATCAAGCAAGATGGCATACGACATGTTTTCCCAGTTGATTTAAAATGCAGAATATAATCCATGGAGTCAAACCCAGGAGAAAGCCACAACTCCAAACCGCTGAACCACAAGGGAGCGTGATACAGAAGACATAGGTAATATATCTAACTATATAGTGAAAGTTTTAAAGTAGTAGAAAGCTGTTAATTCTGGAAACTGATTGGATTACTTCCATCAAGAAGGCTATGTGATTGGCTTGGTTTGGTCTGTTTGTTTGTCTCTTTGTTAGCAGGTTTGCTCAAAAAGTTGTGACACATTTGCAGGCAAATTTTACCACACCACCTCTAGGCTAAAGGGATTAAAATGATTTACACTCTGGATCCAGATCCAGGAATTTTGGGAGGAATTCTTTAACAATGGCAAAATTAAACGTTTGGCCAAAAACCTGTGAATCACTGTCGTAATGTTCTCAAGAAAATGTTACAAACTGAACCGGATCCAGATAGCTTTTTGTACCCATACACTCAAATCACCATATCAATACAAACCTACTCATATTCAAACATGCTAATACCTGCAGAAGGAGTCCACTGAGAGCAATTGAGAGGCACTGCGCCCCTCTGGAGCCAAGTGGGTACAAAGCACCATCTTCAACCCCAAGAGGTCTGAGCCCAACCAAGCCAGGACCAGAAGTCAGACACACAACTTCCGATGCCAGGTCAGTATCAAGCAGAGCCTGCAGCAGCCTCAGGTAGCTGACTGGGAAGAGGGAGATAGAGGAAAATTGTAAATGTCTGAAAAAGCAGAGCAAATAAAGAGAATGATGGAATGTCTAAGCAAAGGAGGGTGAAAGAAAGAGAGAAGGGAAATAAATGTGGAAGGCAAGGCCACAGAAGAAAGAGGTCCACAGCACAACAGAAAGCAGCGAGTGTGTGAGTAAAAACTGAAAAAGATGGTAACAATCATGGAGCAGAGGGTGCAAGAGTACAGCTGAAAGGAACTGAGAACAATTTTTTTATAAGAGACGTGAGAGAAAGAGAGGGCAAGAAGTTAAAGATGTCAGTGCCAAGTACATAGAGAGAGAGTGCAAGGCAGAACGAAGTGAAGGAAACTGAAGGAAGTTCAGCGAGACCCAAGTAGTGATGGAGAAAAAGCGAACAACAGGGGTAAAAAGACTCCTAAAACACAGTGGAATCCAAACTTAGTGCTGCCAGCCATCTGAATCCCACTTAATGCCATGTACACTGAGATTAGAGCCCTGTGAGGGAGAGAAGACTCAATTAGTGGCAGAAGAAAAGAGGGAGGAGAGACAGGCCAAAGAGATAGAGAGAAACGGGAAGAGTTGGAAATATACGGGCAGGCTGGGAAGAAGCATAGGGGAGATAAAAATTGAGAGAAAGACAGAGAAAGGACGCTGAGTGACTAGAAAGAGAGAGAGAGAGGCAGGCAGAGGGAGGGAGCCAATACATCACAGCAACTCTGACAGGCCACTTATCCAGCTGACAGACAGAGATGCAGGAGCAGCAGGGATGATCTGTCTCCCAGTGCAGCAGTGGGATTGGGGCCACTTAATATAATGAAAGTGTGTGAAATGCATGGTTTGGTTAGCTCCACTGAGGATAACACATTGACTTTACGTATGTACATGTAAACCAAGCAAAGGTGGACCCCATTAGTACCCTCTGGTTTGCACAGTATATGGACAGATGTTACATTAATCAGGGATGCCTAATGCTACTCATATGAACACAGGTATCTTGGTCTTATGGACCTCCCGATGTTTTCATAATTGCGTTGGACAGGGAAACCGAGTAGCACAAAATTCTGGAACAGATGACTCAAGACACAAATCTGGAAGAATAAAAGCAAATTGAGGAAAATAGAAAAACACCAGCCAACCACAAATGCAGAATTTTCAGCCAAGTTTCTTTTGTATTCTTGGGTCACACACTGTTGCTATAATTTCAGCACTAATGAACTGTTTTGCCGCCGGCTGTCTGCATGGGATGAAGACTTATAAAAACAATCAGTAAAATTTGGTGTCTCTTACTCAGCAGGAGACTGTCTGTGTTTCTCTTCTGAGTAAGGAGTCGCTGCACAGCTGTGTCCAGACTCCAAGTGATGCTCTTACGGACCTTAAATAATAGAAAATGAGAGAGAGAGGGTAGAAAATAAGAGAGAGAGGGGAGGAATCAGGAATATAACAAGATTAGGACTGAAATCTTTGTGAGTTAAAATGCATTATTATCCCTGCAGTGCCGGCTGAAAGCAAAGAAGAAAGCGTGTTATTTTGTACCACGGCCTCACTGAGATATGCATCAAGCAAATCCAATTTCTGTTTTGCATTCTGCCCCTATATCTCAATCTATACCCTACTTTACATTATGCTGTGTCTTGCCCTTGACTGTATGAAGTTGTATCGTGAAGTTGTGATAAGAGCAGAGCTGAGCTGTTGTGTGTACCTGAGTGGAGTGAACACGCTGCAAGGTAATGAGGGAGGACAGGAGTAGATGGCAGCAGCACAGCAGGGCCAAAGGAGGACAGGCTGATGGAGAGAGGGATGTGGCAGAGGAAGAGGAGGAGGAGGAAGAGGAGAAGACTGTCTGCAGCTGGTCCATCAGCCCGCTGTTAGAGAGCAGCATGGAGACAGCTGGGAAAGAAAAGGAACAGTGTCATCACACTTTAATGGGATGTGTGCTTCTGTTTCACTGCGCTGTGCGTGGGTTTTGATAGCAGCTGGTCCTTATGACTGCAGAGTGACGTGCTGCAGCAACAGACCCACAACAATGCAAACACCTGTGAGGTCTTTGTAACATTACTAAGTGAAAAATAGGTTAAACTATACTGTTCTCTATTCATAAACACTGATATTGCTGTTTTACCATATACATGTGGGCAGGCTGAATAATTTAAACAATGTGATAATAGAACGATATGACACAAGGGCAACAAGATGCAAACAAAGCATCACCTCCAAGTGCTAAAAAAATCCCCCCAAATGAAACAATCTTAAAGTAATCATATGTTCTTTTCGCTTTGAAACAGAGTAATGTGTTCCTTCTCCTTTGCACCATCACTGAAATAGTGTCTAGCCTGAGGCTGAAACAGGTAGCTGTAAACTGATCACTAGTGATAATGAAGGCTGAATACATAGAGAGGCTGCAGGAGAAGCTGCAAAGTAGAGCGCCACAATTAATCGAACTTTAATCCCAATTTTGTCTTCCCATAATTAAATGAGCATGATCGAGCGATACTGAAAAAGCGCACTTCGCCAATAGAATGCAAAGCAAAATTAAGCGCTCCCTAAATCACGTGCCTGCATGTGCCAGTTTCCTGGAATAACACTACACCAAAAGATACACATGAATATGCAACAAAACTCAAATGTCTGGCAGAGCAGAGAGTGAAGGGCTTGTCTCTAGAATCTCTAGATCAGGTGTGGGGGAACTCCAGGCCTCAAGGGCCGGTGTCCTGCAGGTTTTAGATGTGTACTTGATCCAACACAACTGATTTAAATGGCTAAATTACCTCCTCAACATGTCTTGAAGTTCTTTAGAACTAATCATGTGATTCAGGTGTTGACCCAGGGGGATGTCTAAAACCTGCAGGACAGAACTTATTCAACTGAACTGTCCGAAAAAATACTACAGACTCAAATCGTTTGATTTTTATTTGTAAAACACCAAATCACAACAACAGTGACCTTAAAGCACTTTATATTGTAAGGTAAGAACTCTAGAATAAGAAAGAGAAAACCCAGCAATCAGAAACCCCTTATGAGCAAGCACTTGGCGATAGTGGGAAGGAAAATCTCCCTTTTAACAGGAAGAAACCTCCAACAGAACCAGATAAAGGGAAGGGCAGTCATCTACTGCAAAAAAACTGCAGTATATTGAGGCATGAAACCCAAGAAAGCTACATCGTGGTTGCTAACGTAAGTCATCCAACATGAATTCAGGCATCCATAAAAGTGCAGCTGCGCATGCATCCAGCTCACAAAGACGCACTGAAATCACAAATGCAATCGCACTCCACGTGCAGTAAAGACAGTGAATTACGAACACTTCAGGAAAATGGTCAACACACCGGACAAAAGATATGTCACCCCCTCGCACAATTATTCCAAAGTGGCAACACCTGTGCTGTATGCAAACCTTGGAGGGAAAATAAAGCCGTCGAGTACTTTGCTAGGGGTTTTATTGACAACCTTTTTATTTTGCTTCTAGAGATGCACTTAGACCAGGTGAACAAACACCTTATTTGTCTGCAAAGATGAATTTACGGATTAATTAACAGGAACAGAACACAAAATAAAGGTGCCCTCTTGCTCTGCAGGGCATTTTCTTTTTAAATCTATTTTACTTTTTTCAAAGAGGTGCACTGTATTTAGGTGAATGAGGACAAATTTTATTTTGATGCAAAGATCTGTACATAATGGAAACGTAATATCAGCGTTCTGTTTACGTGAAAGTGCAATAAAAACACATTTATCACTAAAATCAATGAATAATCGGACAAATAATGTGGATCTCCGTACTGATGAAAATAATTGTTGTCCATAATCACGGAGCCTTACTGCAAATTAATACCACTGACATTATTAGCTTTGCTTCCCAATGGTAACCCTTCTGTCTGACCTCCAAGTTAACCAGAGAAGTTGGTGTACTGGTTAGCACTGTTGACTCACAGAAGGCATATTTCTGGGTCAAACCACAGTTGGAGTCTTTCTGTGTTCCTGCGTGGGTTCTCTCCAGCCACTCCGGTTTCCTCCCACAGTCCACACATACAGTATGCATGCTAAGTTAATTTGCGATCCTAAATTGGCCATAGATGTGAGGTGGATAAAGTGCTTTAATTGTAAAAAATAGAGCAATGTTTGAGTAAAATGAGACTTATAGAATAAACACTTTGAGCACTCAGCATGACTAGAAAAGAATACCCTGTAACTGATCAAATAAATGTCTGTGATAAGCGCAGTGTAACAGGTCTGAAGGCATACTTTTGTCTGTTGTGAAAAATATTCAAGTATTAATTTCTCAAGCTCTTTAGTACCTGATACTTTTGTGTTCTGGCTCATTGACTGATTGAGCGACTTTGGTTTTAAAGAGAGATTTCTAAAAATAAAAGCTTTAGTGAAACTCTCTTGGAAAAACCCCCTTATGTTATCATACATCTTCCAGCTGCACCTAATTACTGATTTTGTTCGTCTATATATGGATTTATGTGAGATTTCTTACCTTAGAAACCTACATGTTGCCATGGCGGTAAGTGCTATTTGTGTTTGGACCTGTGTGTTACAGGTATTTAGCTGTAGCAAGGCGACGACACGAGTCTGCCAGTCATTGCTTTTGTGCAAATGTGCGACAAGCTCACAGACTTGACACCGTAACAAAAGACAAGAGCCAAAGACAATGTCCACGACCGAGCCAAAGCCTGTGTACCATTTGTAGTGCAGGTGTGAGCTTTTACGGTTATTATTTGCTTTGTGCCTCAGTACAACGTGCATCAAGGTCAGCCTCTCGCTTCTCTCAAACAGGAGAGTGGGGAGCGAAATGAAAAGACAGCAAGAGTCGAGAGAAACCTTCTGAGACAGAGGGTGAAGAGGCTGCGTGTGTGAAAGGTGTGACGTTAAGAGAAGGAGTGAATAAAAGGCACAGAGACCATGCAGAGTGTAACTAAAAGTGGCAGTAAGAACGTGTCTAACCTCTGTCAGTGCAGTGTGCAGGGGACAGGCTCAGGCAGCAGTACAGGTAGCTGATGGCAGGCAGCAGGCTCTCTGTTTTTATAGGCTTCAACCTCCCTGCTATGTTACTCACTGACTCACACACACACACACACACACACACACACACACACACACACACACACACACACACACACACACACACACACACACATAAACACACGGGCATTATTTCTGGGAAATATACCTTTACTGCACAGCTGACCCTAAATGTAATGTAAAATATAGTCGAGTATCCAACAATTTTCTCACTCTTTCATCTATGATTTTATCTGCGGTGCTCTCAAGGATTTTATACAGGGGCATTCAAATGTGATGTAGCAGATCAAATGTAACATTGTGGGCTTTGTCATTTATTGCATGTCGTGGTGCGTCAATAACAGTGAAAATGCCTGATCAAAACATTCATGATGCCAAAAACATTGCAATATATAGGGGTTTAGTATAGCAATATATCATTATTAAAGAACAACAAGACAAGATCCAAGAGTAACAGTTATCTTAAAGATCATGATAGGATATTTTTTAAATAAAAAAAGAAAGTGTGCTTGCAATACTCTAAAGAAACCATAGGGTTACTAGCACCCTTATTTGAGAAACGCTGCAAAAGACAGTGGGCTGAAATATACAACTTACAACTGAGGATGAGGCTCCAAATATGCAGTATAAAGAAAAAAGTGGTAAGCCACAGAGGGATGAGTGTTGCTGACATAAAGACGAAAAGCAAAGCAAATTAGACCCTTGTAACAGGCATGGAGTTATGAGTTACCGTCTAGTAAAGTTCAGTGCAGCATTTTGATCTGCAGATCAGCAGAAAACGCTCCTCTGAGTATGTTTGTGAGGATGGTATTAAATCAAAGGTGAGTGAGGAGTAATTGAAATACAGATGAATGCAGAAGAGGAAACAAACACGACAACATTGTCTCTCTCGCTAGATAATTGTGTTGCTGTGTAGTAAGATGGCATGCCGGCGACGCTGTAAGAAAGGGAGATGCAGTCTCTGTGGATGACTGAGAGAGCGAGCTGACTTGTTTGCCTGCTGTCGGAGCTTTTCTTGGTATCACTGTAAGCGAAACTGTTTGCTGTAGCGATCATGTTGCTAAATCTGCCTCTTAACATAGGGGGCTTGAGCGGTTATTCGGATATTTTAGATAAATGCAGAGAGAGAGAGCTGTGCTCAGCGTGACATGTCAGCAGCACCTTGGGGCCTCACCATGGTATAGCAGTTTGAAGTGCACTCCTTCCATATTACTGTAATGGGGAGATGAAGGTGGATCATTGGCCTGCGTCACACAAAGCAGCTTCAGCACCAGAGGGAGTGAGTTCACTGCTCCATAAAAACAGACACAAACAAAAACAAACCAGAAAAAAGAAAAGGTAAGACAGAGGATGGAGTGTGACAGAGCGAGAGATGAGAATGACAATGAATTAGCATTTTCTCTCAAGTCATTACTTTAGTCTGGAACCTGTTGTGCACATCATTTGTCAACAAAGCCAACACAGAGGATGTGGTCCAAACATGCACTCTATAGGATGAAGGATTTCTTGCATTCACTTGTGGTTTTTATGAAGTTTGGTTTCCCTAAGAGGGATTTCGTGAAGAGAAAGGAACCGGGAGGAAATGACCACATCTTACTCAGAATGATTAAAAATGACCACACACACACTTTAGAAACCAATATTAGGTGTCTAGATATAGCTAGGATAAATGGTGGCGTAAGAGGGTGGAGAAAAAGGACCAGAGGGGACAGGAGACAAAGGGCAAGGGGACTTTAACTGGAAAGAAACTTCAGGCTGAACAGTCATCTACATTCCCCTTTCACTGCTGTATTGCATAACATTAAAATATCTCCCCTTTGGGATGCCGCCGCACTGAAGCTAATATAAAGTATATATTAATGCAAATTACAGTGGGCTGAATTGGAACATGTGGAGGGATAACAGGCTGTAATTCCCTCAGGGCCCGGGATGAGCAGAAAGCAGGCAGAGGCTAACCACAGCAACAGTTTCTGAATCCCCAGCTGGCACGCTGCTGTTGTGCCCTTCAGCTGTGCTCATTAACCTGGGCAAGTACACAGACGTAATAACACCATACGGCAGACACCTATAACAAAAAAATACATTATTTGCACATTTGCATTCTTTTGTTCTTTTTTTCATTGTTACAAACCTTCAATTTCAGCATTTATGTCATGGTTTTATGGTTCTAATAAAGATACAGCAGCCTTCTGAAAACAAGTGAGGCCCGGATGCTAGTTTAGGCAGTCCACTCAAGCTAATTTATACCCGTGTGACATGCTACACTCTCCTCAAATTCTGTTTAAGATGTAAATGTCTCATCTCTCCCTCCAACATCTCAGTGTCTGCACTGCTGCCTGCAGTTTGACCCCTCCACCACCCCTGCATCCACCTGCAGGTTCCAGCAGGAGATTTTTTTTAAACTATTTACTGTGTTTTACCAGGAAGATAACAGAGATCAAATCTCTTTCACCAGAGATCTAGCCAAGGCAGCAGTCATACAAGCTCATAACATATCAAAATATGCAACACACACTCTATGCTTTCGATGAGCTCCCAGCGCAGAGCCCAACATGCAGCTATATTAAAAATTCAAATGTGAACTGATCGAGTGAAATGGTAATAACGACCAATTCTACATATATAACTGTTTAATGTAAATTAAGTCAACAGAGAAGAGCCAAAAACAAGTTTTTCCTAAATTTCCTTTGTTGGCTCCACAAGCAAATCCAAAAGCTAACGAATGGCTGTACACATCCATCATAAAATGCACAAATTCAGAGATGAAATAAACATGTTTACAGCCTGGTAAACAAAATGTTGTAGCTGGTATAGCTAATGAATGTTCAGACACGTCATAATGTTTAGCCAGTCACTGTCTACTGTCCTTTAACTCCACAAACTGTAGTCAGTGAAGTGGACCTCTCCACCGTGTTTTTGGTTCGCTTTGGAGTATTTTTAATACAATAATCTGACAAATAATTTGAACTGAAGCCAGTTACAGTTCATCCAAGAGGTTTATATGGCAGTTTTGGTGAGTGATTTGTAGTTTTAAATAATCTGGTATCTGTGGCTATGCTAGCATTATCTGATTAGCATTCCAGAGAGTTAAGGTGGCTCCCACCATAAGACTTCAACCTGAAGAGTGCACAAACTGATGGGTGGCATCATGATGGCTACGTCCATCTACTAAATACAGTCTATGAGCAAAACAAGTGAAGTGAAATTGTCTGACCTAATCTGACTGTGTCCAGTTACACCCCAGTTTATGGTATCTCACCTTCCACTGCCTGGTCGAGGAATTCATTTTACGAGGTTTTTTCCTTCCAGCATTAATCAGAGGTGACGGAGACTTTTTCTTGCCATTTTAATCCAATTCAAAACCAACCATATTTTAGGAGGCTTTGTTATTCCAGTTCACTTAAAATGAGATTTATATGGCAGGTTGGTTATAAGAAACAGCACTGCACTTAAACTGAGCACTGTGTCCAGCTGCTGTTAAGTCATATTTTAGGATATACCAAGCCTCATTCGACTGCCACAAATTTTTCTTTAATTTAAATAAATTCAAGTCAATATAATCTTTGTGCCCATGTTTGCTCTGCAATAAATGTTCTTATCTGAACAGCTGTGCTTTTCTGCAAATGTACTAATTTGAAAAAGAAGAAAAAACACAATTATCATTAAACAGCTCTTCTGCTATCTCTGAATGTCACTATAACAATCGTTTAAAGCAGAAAGAAAATGCTGCCAGAGAAAATGGACTCGCAAACGTAAATCAGCGCAGGTATCCTTTCAAAAGTTGCTTTCCATATTTGAGAATAATTAGCCTAAGTGCTTTCCATTATATCGCACAAGACATTGTGCCAAACGCTCCAATTAATCCGTGTACATTACTTAATAGATGTTTTATTATGGTATATGCCAACTGTTATTTTTAACCCCCAGTAAAACATCTTGGCACGCTCACGTCACGGTTATGGAGCAAAAGATGAATTGATTGTGAAAGTTGTTTTTCTTTAAACAAAATACAAATGCATTTTTAATATATTACTATTCTACTAGGTTCCATTAGTTTTTGATTATTTATGCCAGAAGAACTAACAACATCTGCAAACACGAAGACGCATAAACTTGCTAAATTTCCCTAATTTAATTCAATTAAATTTGGTATCCTAGATACAGAAAAGCTCACCAATCAACAGCATGTAATCCTTCTTCGTTTGAGCTGTGGTGAAAAGCCTGAGTAATAAACTGTGTTAATAACTGTGGAGAGACAATAAATCAAAAATAGCTCTTTTTAAATGAAAATCTTTTTTCTTTTCAAGTCAAAATGATGAGAAGGGCATCTCAAACCAAACAGCTCAGGTGTGGCTGCTGCTGCTTCACTTGGATAAATCTTCCAGTGTCTGCTGTGTGGGGAGAAAAAAAACCCGACATGCGTTTGATCTATTATGTCTCACTGTGTGGGAGCCCACTACCTCACCCTGCAGGTGGATGTGTTCCTGTGTACTGTGTGGATGAGCTTGTGCTGAGTGGGTTTGAAACAGCTGAAACTTTTATTTGCTACAAAATGTTTTCATTTGGATGACTAAGAAAGACGAACAAAACAGTGTCCCACATGGTGAAACTCAAACTCTGGGGGCCGAGCTGCAACGTTTACCTCTATACATCGACTGTAATTAACCGTATCCGTGACTTAATGAGACATAAGTGAGCATGAAGCCAAATCAGCTGGCATTAATGTCGATGCGCAACGCTGAGTGGTGAATTCATTCATTCAGAATGGTGAATCACTTTATGTGTGAGAAAATTAATCTATTAGTATAGTGCTGTGTTTTGTAACCACAGAGTCATAATTATTAACACAGTTATTAAGGCATTAGCGCTCATCCCTAAATTCGGGATCAAGGTTTAAAAAACAGAGCTGAGGACACATTTTCGGTGGAAGTACACACAGAGTCTGAAAGTTGTCTGAGAGGTCACGTTGTAAAGTGAAAATTAATTTATCAATATACTTTGAGTTAAAAAAAAAAGACAGTAATGTGCAAAAGTCTTGATCCACCCCTCATTTCTAAATAAGTACATATATTAGAAATTATACTTATCTATCACAAATCTATCACATGGTACTTAAAAACCTCTACTTTCTTTATATTTTGCCATTTTTGGAAAAAAGGAAATAGACACAGGAATATATTGAAACGTGCAAACATACATGGAAATACAGAATATAATAAAGTCTATATTTGGCATGAGCACCTTTATTCTTTGACACAGTCTGGACTCTCTTAGGCAGCTTTCTTGTCATTTCTTTAAGCAGTCTTCAGGAATAGTTGCTTCTTTGGATGTTGGCTGCCTTTTGTTCTGCTCTCTGCTTCAATAATGTTGCGGTCTGGGCTCTGGGAAGGAAAATCCATAACTGATAGTGTTCCACTGTGTGGTTTTTATCCTATCCAGGTATGCTTTTACTGCATTGGCAGTACGTTTGGGATCATTTATTATCGCTGAAAAACGAAGCCGTTGCCAATCAGATGCTTTCCAGATGGTACTGCACTATTCTGCATTCATAATTCTATAAATCTTGACCAGATCACCAGCAACACTGTATGAAATGCAGCCCCAAATCACGTCCGAGCCTCCACCCTGTTTTACAGATGGCTGTAGACACTCACCATTGCACCTCTCTTGTAACTGCTGTACAGACGGATGATGATTTGTACCATAAATTTTACTTTGGATTCATCACTACATCAGACCAGTCGCCACTGATTTTCAGTCCAGTTCTTGTGTACATGGGCATATCTCAGCTTCTGTGCCTGTTTACCTTCACTATGAATAGCTTCTTGATGGCCACCAGGCTCAGGATTTGTTAGCTGTTCGTCAGACAAGATTAAACACTAGCGAGGACAGAGCCTTTCAGTCTGTGGCACCAAGGCTTTAGAACAGTCTCCCACTAAACTACATTTAGCCGATTCTGTGGACTCTTTTCAGAACCTTTTCTATTCAACAAGGCTGTTTAGATTCTTATTGCTATAACAGATTTTCTTAAAATTACCTATTTCTTAAAATTTACCTTTATTTTATTTTGTGCCTTAACTTCATTTTATATTAGCTCTGTTAGATGAATCATCTGAAGGATCAGATAAAGCTCTCAGGTGCTCTGCCAGGACTTTTCCTCTTTCTAAAGGACATGCGTTTCAGATACTGCTTACCTACTGCAGATAGTTTTTTAGGTCTGCCACTTCTTCCTTTCCTCCATTTGTCCATTTTCCTCATTTTTCTCAAGGACACACTGCACACTATGCTGAGATATTGTTAGGGACTGGGCAGGCTGTTTTCCCCTCTGTTTTCTCCTTCTGTCTCTCTCTGTTCTCTCAGACAGAGAGGTGGGCTTTACCTGTGTCTCCACCCACAGGCGAAGCCGCCACTCACGCACTTGCGCCCATTGCCTCATTACGGTACGTAAGGACCGGCTGAGGCAGTTGTTCTCTCAAAATTGGATCTTCCAGTTTAGTTTTTGCTGTTGTGTTTTCTGCTCAGTAATTTTCTGAGTTCGTTGTTCGTTTCCTGGTGAAGCTACTTGTGCTCTCTTGAGGAGTCTAAAGATCACAGCTGGCCATTTTCCTCTTCCACTCTAAGAGTCAGTCAGCCCCTACCTGCCCACTCTCCATTAAGCTTTCTTCGCCTACCCTGGATTTCAGTCTGCCCACCTGCTACTCCTCCACGACTCAAACACAGAATCTAACAAGTGAGATCTCAGAGTTGAATAATCCTTGCACATCTCTATTGCTGCTACCTTCACTAACTACCAGTCTCCCTCTCTGCAGACCCTCTCTGGGCTCATCTGACAGAAACACTAGCTGCCTAATTGCTCATCTGCCTGTTGTTAACTTAATTCAGTCTCTAAATAAACCTTATAAGCCTTTTATTGTTGGTCTACATCTGCTCCCAGTGTCTAGTAATTGCAATACCATACCAGATACACTAAGTTTTTAGCTAGCAGCTCTTTGGTAATCAACTTGGTGGCAGAAAAACACTATTTTACGCTAACTGTGTTAGCTTTGGCATTTTTCATAGTCAACTAAAGAAATGCAAACACTGTGGCTTTATAGCAGGCTTCTAATAATGAAGTGCCAAAAGATGCAACTGAGAAGTGGCTCTTTGCTAGGTTGTCTGTTATGTATAGACAGACCACTGGTTCATCCCTTGAGTTACAGTAGGTACTTTTTTCTGCTTGAATGATGAATGACAAACAAACAAGCATCCCTGAAAATGTTCAGGTAGTCTGACTCGTCGGCAGCAAGAAAGCAAGAAAGACAGCAAGAAATGAGGAGTGGTTTGAGACTTTTGCACAGCACACTACACGCTGACTGTTTGTGTACATACACCTTTAAATATGTATTAATAAAATAATGAATGTCTCTGCACACAGATACAATCAGCTGTTCCAACAGACAGGACGCCGTTCACAGCAGAGCCTACTTAAAAGCTGTTGTGCTATAAAAACAATTGGAGTCACACATATTATGCTAAATGCTTTCCCTGATTGAGGCACATTAACTTTAAATGAAAGACTCCATTACTGCTTCATCGCTGCACGGCGAGTGCGCGAAGCTGCCGCCAGAGGTTTTATGCTGTGCGGTTTATCTCTGTATTTCCCAGAGAGAGCTCGCAGAAGTTTGAATTAAAACTGCTCTCTCAATTTTTTTAATCAGCTCTCCATGAAGCTGATAAAAATGTTACCTGGTACATTTTGGGGGGAAAAAGAAAAAGAAAAAAATTAAAGTGAATTTTGTTTCATCTTTTCTATTCTGGTGCATCTATTCTCATTAATTTAAATACAATAGAGCCACAGTTACGCTGATTCCTGTACAGATTATTTTGCTTTGAAGATGCTAGAGGTGTTACAATATAAGCTCTGTGTTTCTTACCCTGTGCAGCGTATTCCTGTTCAAACCCATGGTCTGTGTTCACCACACTGACCCGCTGTAGGGCCTGGAGCAAGGCTGGTCTTAGCTTTGTACACAGGTTTATGTTGTAGCCTCTTTGACCTCCCAGAAGAACTTCTAGTACACCCAACACTCGCTCAGCTAGAGGAGCCTCTCTGGTGCAAACCATGTCCTGTGGTCAATTAAAAAAGTCACAACAAAGAAGGCACATCCATTTAGAATATCTCTTGGTAACAGTATTATCCCAAAGCAGTAAAGCGAATCAGTTGAATGAAGACAATTGTAGCCTAAAGAGGAATTACATATGGCACCATGGCTCTTTCTGGAACCTCCCCACCCTTTCATGTGCATACATGAGAGCAGCAGCGAGACCCCGATACAGAACAGAGCAGACATCGGTGACTACAAATATGAAACTGATTAAGTCAGGCACAGCATGAAAAGGAGGATCTGTGGTGGAGGTGACTGGTACAGTGGCTTGTGTGGGCAGCAACTGTGGGCAGGTTAAAGAAGTTTAACCAGCATGTCCTATATGAGATCTGCAAGCTGGATATTTAGGAGGGTATGACGTGGGGCTGGCACGGAGAATTTACTCCATGCTCGATTCAAATTTTTATTCCAAACAGCTCCCTTTACAATGCAGCATTCAGCTGCATAAAAATGTGTTCATTTGAATATAGCAAAGTCATTAACTCTGAACTCTTATTCAAGGTCTCTGGCTCTCACCAGGAGGGTCAGTATGACAGCTGGGTACTTCTCCATCACAGACAGCAGCTCCATGGTTTCTGTGTCTGTCTTCTGATCCGACCTCTCATCAGCATGGCTTTCTTTCTCCTCCTGTGTGTCTGCCTGTAAGACCAGATGAAACCCAGCCACCTTTTCATCAACTCTGACTTACCAGAGTTGAAGGGAATTCAGGAAAACACACCCCAATGTGTCTCTAAGACTTGCTCTGTCAGAGTGAAACTAATTAGTGAAAGTTGCCAGAGTGAAACAAGCAAATTGAGTTCAGTAAAATCACTGAATTATTCAGAAATACTTGCTGGGATACAGTTTAAGCAGATGTCTCATTACCGGGGTAGGCCCTGTGTTTGTGTCCTGTTCCTTGGTCAACCACAGCTCCAAGACCAGGGCGGCAAATTTCTCTGCCAGCTCTGGGTATCGACACATGAAGTGGATCAGCGCAGGATGGTGAAAGTAGAGTGAAGAGAAGCTTTGGCAGGAGGAGAGTGCCTTGCTGATGCAATTCAAAGAAGCCTTGAATAACATGGTGAAGAAAGATTGATGAAGTCAAAGTACTCTCTTTGAGTTGAGTGTACACATCCAAGTTAAAAACTTGCAATTTTGAAAATAATTTTCTTCACAATCCGGAGGAGGATCTCTTTTGAAACCCTACTGAGGCAGAGCCCTTAGACAGAGGAGCAACTCTTCTGTAATCTATTTTTATTCACAGTCAATGTAAGGTATATAATATTGAGTAGTCTCAGAGAGGCCGCGTAATACTCTGTGAAATAAAGAAGGGCGCATTTTTCATGTTTTTTTCTTCTGTGATGCTCAACTATAGTTAAAATTCTTTGCTGGTGAATTCTCTACAGCACAATATAGATTTTGTATCAAGAGATGAACATGAGCAGTCAAGCTCTGACTCTAAGTATTTCTAAGCCTGTTAAAAAATGGTTTCCATATTCAATCATGAAAAAAAAAAAAAAAGAAGCATCGGCTCCGTACGCGCCACTCTTTCGTCTGTGGACGGGGAAAAAAAAACTGAACACGTTCAAAATGATGAGATCCTGACACATTAATATGGCATTGCTTGTCAGTACACCTATCTCAACCTTCAATCTGTTTCATATTGTTAGACTGATTTACTGAACACAAAATTTTAAAAAACTTTTTCTCAAACCGAGGCAGACGTGTCTTCGCTGTCAGCGTGTTTTGGCATTAAAAGTGATAAAGGTTAAAAAAAGGAAAAGAAAAGTTAAAAATACTGGAGCCTTAAGGCACCATAATAGCAGAGAAGCCTGAAATCTAGGTAAAGTTTAAACTTTACTTCCACGGTGACGCTGTACCGTAAGTAGTGACTGCTTTGAAAGTTTTCAAAGTTACTGTGTGTGTTTTGATTTTGGCTCAGAGTTACCCCATCGAGTGAGGGGCTCTTGTCCTGTGTGAGTGCCAGCAGGTAGAGGGCAGAGCGGAGCACAGAGTGAGACGGGACACAGCCCTGCTCCTGCACAGAGCGCAACAGCCACACAACATTGGAGAAGACTATCTGGTCAGGGAGGAGCCTGGATTACACACACACACACACACACACACACACACACACACACACACACACACACACACACACACACACACACACACACAACAAACACACACATATTAACGGCATTAATTGCAGTATTCAAAGTTCACATAAAGACAAAGTGCCCCCAGGGACACGCTGACGAAAGAAACTCGATATCTCTCAACACAAACGCACTAAAACATATGCAAAAGATCAACACACACATTCAGAGATCCTATCCCTGAGTATACAAACAACACGCACCCTCAGCCCTCCCACGCTATGTAAATCTCTGGCCACATCTCTCATAATCTTGATGAGACCGCGCAGTGGCAGGGAGAGGCTTTCATCGCCTTCCCAGGAGGTTAATGCATAGCCGAGGATTCGCAGAAAGAAAAATTAAACTTTCCAAGAAGCCGACACGCTGTTTTTCTCAGGTTATAAAAAATGCATTTGAGACCACCCTCGACGGGCCACGGCAGAAGAACAAGGAGAGAGCTGCAATGACGTGTGAAACCAGACGAATTTATATTCATACAAGTCTGATATATTCGATATAGCATGACTGCATTCATCATCTTGAGATTTTGGTTATGTAAACACAGTAATATAGCTCAAATGTTGCCTTTTCTGCTCTCAAAGTATGGACTACAGCATAGCTAAACAAGGCTTTGAGAGTGCGAGATGTTTGGTCATATCCACATGAACCAAAATTTTCCAAAACTACTTTAATTGCAAAAATGTACAATTCTTTCCAAATAGTCGGAGAAATGTAATATTCAATAAGGTCCATGTCAATATACAATAGAGACAAATGTTTACTCTTCACAAGTGCTTAGATACATAAGAAAAATGATGCTGATGCTAAAATATGCATCGGTTATTTTTATTTCCACAAAATAAATAAATAAAATAACAGCTTATATCACAAGGTTGCTGGGCACTTAAATTGAACAAACTGTTTGTGATGTTCAACACTGAAGTACATAATAATTTATCCCAAGAGTGCTTGTATATATCTAAATATATCCCTGCTGCTTGTGTGCGTTATTACCTGTCTCCTTGCTGCAGGGCGAGGTACAGCATTATCACCAGGCAGTATTTCGGAGCCTGTGGTCCTTGATATTCACACAGCACAGAGGGCCACTCTGACAGGCGATAACACAAAGAGGGAAGGTTGTGCAGCAGTAGATTTTCAACCTCCTTCAGATCTGAGGGACAAGCAAGGTGATGAAACAGAAAGGAGAAATGCAATCAATGCTAGAAATGGGAAGAGGAGAAGGTTTGCGATAGAGAGCGAGAAAGCAACAAGAGAAGGTGGAGAGAATGAGAGGAAATGAATGAAGGTGAGAGGTGGTGAAAATAAAACAGAACACAGCAGAGGAGGCCCTGAGGCCAATTTTCCAAACAGGTATTACTCACTAATTTTTTTATTATTATTTTTAAACAACTGAAGGCATGCCAAAGCTGATGTTTATGAAAAAACACTCTTTTACAGGCAAAAACGAGTGAGGCTTGACTGATATCCAAACAAATCCAACTACAACGCCAAAATTCATCATTAAGCAAACATGGAAAAGCTTTAATTAATGTCTTATAATATTATCTGAAAAAACACATTCTGTTGCATAATGTAGAAAAATTAGGATGGATTAAAAAGCCGATAGAATGATGGGTGTGAAATGAAAGGGAGCATAAGAGGGAACATGAAAACGTAAAACATGAAAAAAGGAGTCAGATGAAGATGAAAGACAGAAGGGCTCAAGCAGGAAAGCAGTGTTAGAGAAAGGAGAAGAACGGCACAGGCAAGGCACAGACCCTGATCCATGACTACACAGTGGATATACAGTAAAGCTCCAACAGCATCTGCGGGAAGTGCAACAAAGAAAATAAAGAATGAAATGAGGAAAAAAAAACAAAAAGCACAGGAAAAGCAGAGAGAGAGAGAGAGAGAGGGTGGCAACAGTGAGCTCTATGGTCTGGAGGGTAACTGTAAGTAAGAAAATATACTGTTTACAAAACAGAGGAAAGTAAGAAGGGCTCCAGTTACCAATGCAGCCATCGCCTCCAGGGAAAGAGTCAAAGAGTGAGGAGTGAAGAAGAATAGGGGGTTGTACTGAGTTTAAGAGGGAGGACTGGGACAGAGAGAAATACAGCAAAGGGTAGACAGATGAAGAAGATGAGAAAGGGGACAACAGATGGGAAAGAAAAAAGAAATAGACCCACACAGCAGGCAGCAGTGACACACTGCCTCCTGTTCAGGTCCTAAAGAACAGAAAAGTAATCTGAGACGAGAGGACAAGAGCCTTTTCTTAAACATTCACATGAGATTAGCAGATATCTTAAAAGCACAATCCCGATGACACGCTGTGATGTATCACAGGAGTAATCAGTAATATAAAATCTTAAAAGCACTAATGAGACTGTACACAAAGCAGGACATGACAGACAGGGAAAAAAATCTGCTAAAAACCTGAAAAACAGGAGTTTTTGAACAAGAAAAACATACACTGTAAAATGTGATAGGAAAATTTCAAGATGAGAGGGAAGAAAAATGAGGGAAAGCAAGAGGCTGAAAATGAAATGGAACCTGATAAGGATGATAAAAGGGAGGAAGATGGTGACAGGCAGGAAAAGAAACAAACAGGACTCTCGCTCTGCCAAACTCATTATTCACCATCACACACACACACACACACACACACACACACACACACACACACACACACACAGACACACACACACGCGCTTACTTACTCGTACAACTCTTACATCTCATTACCTCAAAGAAATATTTTACTCCACTCTGGTGTCAGTGTCACACAGACACATCTGCGGGGGACAGCTGCAGTTACCAATGAGCTGCTTTCCTTTGCTCTTTATTTTAGTGGATGCTGCAGTGATGTGAAATAAGGAAGTGTATGGAGTTTGTGCATTTGCTTCCGTGTAATGGAATTAAAAGCAACCAGCACTTGGAACTGGAAATGTTACCTGTGCGGACCTATGTGTCATAAAGCGCGCTGACATTTAAAAGCCTTGGCCTGAGCTCTCTCACATAGGAAATACAATTCAAAGCCAGTTAACACAATCACCGTGTTTATAGTCCGCACACCTGGTTCCCTTCCTTTCATCCTTAACAGAAACCGGAGCTCTTGTTAGTCAACGTGCAAACACTTTCTTTGTTTTTTTCTTAAGCTTGCCTGTTGACTGTCAGACCCTCCTTAAGAACAGAGTTAACTTAACTCAAAAGAACAGGTGAGTCAGATGGAAATGAGACTCTCGCTCGAGTTTTTGATGTTTAAAGTCAACATAAAGACGAAAGAGAGAGAGCGTGAGCCTGAGTGGGCGAGGAAGCAGGCATGTGACAAAGAAAAACTAAAGCAAAACTGCAAAAGAACCTTATTTACTTTTAAAATCCAGCATCATTTTGTCAGTTCATGGCAGCGGTTCTGGGTAAAAAAAATGTATAATGAAGGATTTGATGAAGAAGCACCTGCTGAATGTAATATGAAGTCAGTTTGATTTAGTTTGCCGAGTATGAACTATACCTACATGTATCACGTTAATACAGACAGGCGGTAAATATTTGATTAAGCTGTGAATGGGGAAAAAACAGTTGAAAACCTCAGCTACAGCTAAGACGTGCTTTGGTGACACACTGACCTAGCCTATTCGGATAAACTGCAATGACAGTTCAATATTTCTCAGAAAACTGGCAGCATGACATCACTGCTGAGAGCAAAAACAGGGTTTTTACCCTGACTGCATGTCTCCGTGTGTGGTGCAAACGTGCATGTATTTGCATACCGTGCTGGTGGGAGCCAGAAGGAAGGTCTGACTGGGAGAGAAGACACATACTGAGTTTTTGTAGAAAACCACAGCAAGATGCATTCAGATTTGGGTTCCTGAAAGAGGGAAAAGGCGCTTGAACACACACAAACAAACACACCGAAGGAAAAAAAGATTTTAAAAAAAGAGAGAATGAGGGCACCAGAGACAAACAGTGAACAATTACCGCTCAATGCGCGGTCAATACAGCTAAGAGCTAACTGTAAAACCGAGGACAGGATGTGCTTTGACAAACTTCTCTCAAAGATGAAATGCACAGTGTTTAGTTTCATTACAGCTCAGAGCACGGGGGGTGGGCTTAAGCCTATCAAGTAAACCACATATATGACCACACTAGTATACGAACACAAAAAAAGGCACACTCTAACACGAAGACCCACAAAAGCGCATATTCTTACATGTGAAAAACAAAGCACACACAATGCAAAAGCACACTGTGGACTTTGAAGTAGTAGATCCATCGCTTAGAGACAGACACACTGCTGAGAAGACTGGCTTATTGGAAAAAAAGTAGAGTGACTCAAAAATGACAGATGCCTCGGTCGGTGTTATCTGCCTCATTGCTAAATGTGCTTCGACAGAGAATGATAATAGCAGCTCGGCTCACAGAGCCACCGCGGCTGGATACACACAGTGTAGAGAAACACGCGTGCGCCGCTGCAGTTTTAATTGTCGTGTGTGTCTCTGTGTGTGTGTGTCCTCAGGTTATCCTCTTACAATGTACCTGTTTCCTGCACAGAGGAGGCCTTTGTGTTCCACAGCCAGTCTGTAGAAACCAGAGGACGCTGGAGGGAAGAAGAGGTGAAGAGCAGAATAAATAAACTACTACACAGTGAGAAATGAGGAAGAAGATGAGGATGATAGCAAAAACACCATTTATATAATGCAAACACTGAGGTACATCAAAGCCACTAACAAAAAATGTGACAGTTAGTGTAAACACACACAAAAAAAACCATTCAGCCTAATTCTAAGGAAAACACCGACCCAAAGCTCAGTGTGGTAATGACGAGTTTAGCAATGAATTTAAATGACGAGAAAGAGGAAGAGCAAGAGTAATAGAAGCTCTTTTTTATTTCTAGGCTGTCAAAGTTTTCTTCATCTCATCTCATGTGTCACATTTAAAGTCATGTCACCTTACTGCCATGTCCACCCTATCAGAGTAGTAGTATAGCTGATTAGGATCAAGTAGGTGAGACTTACCAGTTGTTGTTGGTAATACATCTCAGATTCTACAGGCCTCTGTTACCATCTTAAATGTTACAGTTTATTACAGAACAATTAGAAAAAGACTGAACAAGTATGACTTGTTTGGAAAGGTTTTGCAAACGTTGATCTGAACAAAGAACAAGACTTCAGCTACAATGACAACACCTCATACCAACACTATCAAGCACAGTTTAAGGGTGATCATTTGGGTTTGTTTGTAATCATGGGACCATTGAGTCGACCATCAGCTTCTCTGTATACCAAATTAGTCTAGATTCAAAATCTGAAGTTCTCTGTCTGTCGGGCTGACATCTAAAGTTTGGCCAAAAGTGAGTCACACAACAGGACAATGATCCCACGCACAGCAGAGTCTGCAGCATGTCAAATCCAGACCTCAATCAGAGTGAAATCCTGCAGTTGGAAGGGAGCTGCGCATAAACAAATGCCCACAAACCTGCATGAACTGAAGCAATGGTCTAAAGAAGAGTGAACCACACTGATGCGAGACACTGATAACGTCACAGAAAAACATTTCTTCAAGATATTGCTGCAAAATGTGGTTCTACAAGCTTCTGAATCACAGGGTGGTTTTTCACAGGACTACAGGGAGTCCTGACAAAAAAAGGTTTCTTTTAGGTGTAATGTGTGACTGACAGGTTATAACTTGTCATTTTCCAACATGCAGGATTACTGTTTTAAAGCGACATTTTTTCCCCACTCGCACACAATTTTCTCTCAGCCCTGCCTCAGTAGTTTTCAGTGCCTAAATGTAACTAGTGACAGTGAGTAAAAATGAAGGGAATCAGTGAGTTAAAAAAGCAAAACAAAGTGAAAAACACATTCAGCTTTCTAACACAGATGCTGCAGGTCTCACACTAGCGAGCCACGGAGACCTCATGTTTAGACACAAGCTGGCTCTAAAAAAATGCATTTTATGAAACACCGGGATGAAAAAGTGCTGGTAAAACACAGGTGCCATCAGTTCATGATGCCCAAACCTTTGCATTTTTTTTTTATCTTAAATTAGTTTCCAAGCAACACAAAATAACTTTTAAATTTAATTTAATGAATCACTGAAGACTTATGACAAATTTGCCTTCAGTAAAGGAAAAAAAGGCTATACTGTAAAGCTGTATTTAATATCTTGACCGTTGCAGTGCTTCAGTGAGAGAAAGCACCTCAGACTTATTAGAGAGATGTTTTAATCCCATAAGGGAACTAAATTGCTTTCTTCTTTGTCCATGTGGACCTATGCCACATCTGCAGGAAACTGCTCTGCTTTGATAAGCGCTTCCAGGACAAATACCGAGCTTAGGTTTGTTTATAATGTCACCACATCGGCTTGTCTGGACGCCAGAGGCAACAAGTTCTCTGTCAATTACTGAGTCTCATCGTGCTGACAGCCAATTTTTAAGAGCCTGCATAGTTTTCCCACTACAGCGATATCAAATTTAATTAAGGCATTTAGCCTCACTTTTGATAAATGTAGAATAAAATGTTGATATTACTGTTTCTGGCATCAAACAGTGCAAAAGCCCGATTTTCATTTTGTAAACGTTATCTAACCATATCAAAGGTTCAGTGGCTCGGCGGTGAACACAATATGTTGGTGGTGATGAAATAAAATGAGCTTAATTTCTTTTTATATGATTAGCTGGGAATAAAGCTTTGTGATGAAACTGCTTCTGTTTATTTCATTTAGTAAAACAATTTAAGACTTTAAACAACATTTAAGCAAAGCGTTTAATTGGCCAAGTTGGATTAAACGAACAGGCTTGTTTGGAAATATATTTAGTTTGTATTTTGTATTCCTGTGAAGATCAGACACACGGAGACCTCGAGACTCGTGGTGATGTGGGCTGGCTGTATGTTTCTAGCAATACCACCCGTGATATCTGCAGAGCCAACGATAACAAGACTCAAAGGAGCGGCTAATTTAGAAACATGAGCTGTGAGGGCTCTACAAGCCCTTTCAGCTACTGATATCATGAATCTCACTACACTGTAAATGAGTTCTATCAGCCTCCAGACAAACAAATGTGGTATTTACATTGTGGTGTAGTTAGTGCTGCCATGGTGTGAAAATTAAGTGTGCTTTCCCATTGCACTGTAAAGCCATAAACTGTATGTAAAAGATGGCAGTAGCCTCCGTAACGCCAGCCATTTTTGAAGCATCAAGCTGACGGTGATTTTTTGGAAATGATGTGGTAAGCAAAGGCTAAATCTTCTTCGTCGTACTTTTTGACTCTAATGCTGACCATTATCCGCACAAAATGAACACCACTATGTATTAAAAACACTTTCCAACTAGAGCAGTCACCTCCTGCTGGTGATTAGAAAGAATGCAGGCATATCCAATATTCGCACTGGTCTCCCTTTTCAGATGTGGAAGCTTTTATATACACAGCAAGGTGAAGACATTCACATGAACTGCTCCACTGAACTTTGTGGTAAACTATTGCAGTTCCTGTTCACTTGTGTGTCAATCAAAAATCGTTTGTTTTATTGTCAAAATGTTTTGTTTACATTATCTGTTAACGTCTGTAAATTCACTTTGGCCAGGATCGAAGTGTTCATAAATCAACTGATTATCGTATTACCGGTATAATAAAGCTAAAATCTAAATGTGCAGGAAACCTGAAGTGAAAGTGATTCACCCTTTTCTGTGAACATTAAAAAAAACCACAAATCTAATATAAATTATATTATTGGCTATACTAGGAAATTTTCATTAAAGGAGCATTCTTTATAATCTTTATAATCCAGGAAAGTAGCTTTATAATTTAGAACAAGTCTTTTGGTGATCTTACAGTAGCATACATAGTAAAATATTTTATTGTGTCCGTGTCAATAACAATGTATTTTTTAAATATACCAAAGTAACTTACATTTCTCTGCTAACATCTTTATAATTTGTGAATAATCTGTCCTATATACCATTTGTTATCTATACAATAAACCATTACAAGAACAACAGTTTAGGAATAATTCTTATAGATGCTGCAACACACAACCTTGCAGCCTAGACAACATGCAGTCATCTGTTGTTTCAGACAAACTGACACATTTGACACTAGACTACTTTGATATACACAAGAGTTCATTTTTGACTCAGTGTCTGCAATGTGCTGAGGTCCTGTGGCTGCAAAACAAACCCAAATCATCACCCCTCCACCACCGTGCTTCACATTAAGTGTGAGGTGTTCGTGCTGATGTTATTTTGGTTTTTTTGTAGAGCCTGGGATGTGGCTCTTGGTTTCATTTGCAAGCTCTTGAGCGTTGCACAGTTTGACCTCGGGCGAAATTGCTCAGATATCCACTGCTGGAAAGATTGTGCCATTCATACTTGAATGTTCCAGACCAGCAAACTGGCAAAAGCTCTGCTTTTATATAGATACTTGGACTTGCTGTTGATCAGTTAATAAAGCTCAGTTGATTAGCATCAGCTGGTTGCTGCTTATAATTCAAATGGAAGCAGCTATGAGTGCACTTAGTATTTCAAAGTACTGCATAGACTCCTGTGAAAACATTCTTATTCAAGACTAAGATTTACCACAGACAAAAAAAGAATGATACCGTACATCATTCTATCATATCATTTCTTATCATGAAACACCTACTGCTGTTTTGAGTTTATTCAGAACTCACCGAGCTTATTTGCAAAGGCAGGCATGAGAGATGGAAGCAGGGTGAACTGGGAAGATAGGATAGAGTAGAAGTTCTGCAGTATGGGGGCACTGGGTGCACGCTCACACATCCTCTACACACATAGAAATTTACAGACAAAAACAAACCACAAACTGTAAACAATTTTTTCCCGTGTGATTGATTTTTTTAGCCTGAAGAGACCCAACGAAATATAACATAAAAACAATTACCAACACTACAGCAGAGGCACTGATCAATAGGCACGCATGTCCATGTGTACGCAAAGCTAATGTAGACAGAGGTTGTGTGGCTGTGCTTATTAATATAGTCATTTAGAGGAGCCGCCAGACGGTGCATTATAATCAGCATGACCTATTTCTCAGAAAACAGCAGCCGGCAATTGATCATTTCCTCAAGTGTTTGGTTACGACTATGAAAGAGAGACACAGGGTTAAGATGAGAAGATGATTAATGTAAATCTGGGTGTACGTGTGTGTGTGATGGTTTTCAGCTCTCACTATAACAGTGGGTATCCAGACAGCGTCACAGCAGCGGAGCAGGCATTGACACAGAGACTCTAGAGAGTCCTGAGCACCGCTGTGCTTGTATGGAGCTGTAAATGTGTTCTCCTTCAAAACAGGGTCTGATGCACACTCCTCAGCCAGCCTTGAACAGATATCAAACACACACAATAACCCGCCTATAAAAAAATACACAGAGATAGATGCAAAAAATATATCTGTAAACACTCATACCAAGGATTTCATTAAGCTCTTCCATCTGCACTTTAACAGAAAAGATGTAATTCAGTTACTTCTACGATAGTTATTGATTCAGTCCTATTTTCATCTTCTTCATTTTCACCTTTTTTCATCCATATGAGAAAATCTGACAGACATACTGTAAGAAACTCATAAAACTTTGTAAATGCGTTTATTCAGTGATGCCACTGACTTAACAACGTTCTGACCTGCAGGCAGACTGAAAACAGACCAGGGCCTGGAGCAGAAATCTTTCAGACCTCAAAGCCTGGCTGCTGGGATCTGACCTCTTCATTCTCCCCTGAAAATTAACAGAGCGAGATGTTAAAAAGGGAGTGCAGAAAAGAGAGAAGAAATGATGCAAAAGTCAGGAAATCACATCAAACAGAAAACCATCATCCTTTACAAGTACTATCTAAAATAATGGAACCTCTTCATAAAAACAGACTGAAAGAGACCCCTCTGTTATACAAGAATCACCCACTCACGTGTATATCTCTGGTTGTTACTTTAATGTTTCAGCTTGAATATAAGTGCATGCAAACTTGTTGATAGTCACATTAAATACCATTGTTGCAACACTGTTCATTTTTAGCCAGGAATCAGGACTCTTTAAAAAACAGTGGTGACAGACAAAAAAAACGGCATCAAAGAGAGCTCTGTGTCAGTGTAACTTTTGAAAGCACTGATAACCACAGTGGGTGGTGGGGTGGTGGTGACCACTCACTGTAAAACCTGGCACAGATTGACAGACGAGACAGATCTCGTATTTTTCCATTTGCAGATAAAACAAAATCTCACAGAGCTTCGCAGATGAGCGGGGGAGGGCAGCGTTAGGTTGACAAATCTGTTGGTGATGGCCTCTATCAACTTGATTATTGCCTCGTACTGGACTGGTCTGGACTGGTGGTCGAGTCTGAAGAATTCAAACACAAAAGTAAACACTTGATATTATCGGGGGTGGAGTAGGTGGATGGTGCAGGGAAGAACAAGCAAGCGTTGCAGAAGGGCATTGGTGTGGATATCAAGTAGTTCTGTATGTACACCCATGTGTGACCTACACAGAAGTTAAAACAGCTCAAACGATCAATTAAGTGTGTAAGTATGTTTTTACTTTTTTGTGTCATGCTGTGTTGTTGTACATGTCTGCTACTAATGTGTTTACTGTGTGCATAAAGGTCTTAGGCAATGTATCTGTCTGTTTTGTCACTTTATCACTAATAGGTCAGAAAAAATTATACAGAGAATTTGCTTTAAAAGACTCTAAAAGGTTGCCTGTTTCCTCAGGATATAGTTGCACAACCGCCCTTTGGCAAGAAGTAACTCTTTTACATATTTGCAGCATACATGTTTGTGTATACCTGAACAAAGCAGAAGTAACGCTGGCTGCCTGTGTGGCTACCAGCAGGCAGGAAGAGGAGACTCCACCAACCAGGACCTCTGAAACTGCCACAAACCCTGCGCCACTGGGGAACAGACGCACACTTGCAGGTTGTCTGCACATGCACACAAACAGACATGTAAAGCATTACCAGGAAACCTAATAGGGTTTTGCTTGTTGAAGCAAAGAATGAAAAAGGAAGACATTTAAAAATGACACATCACAGTGGATCTGAAAGCTGCAGAGAACTGTGCTAAAAGAAATCAGGAATTTTTCACTGATAGGAAATTTTTGACATGAGAGTCAATAAGAAACCATGAAAAAGCTGACCGTCTACTTTTTCTTTTTGCCTGACCTTATCTATAATTCTTTGTCCTGCTGTGCCAATAGCAGCAGTGACTGTTTGCTGAGTCCCTGCCTCCCTCACTCACACACACACAAACTCTCCTTAAGGGCAGGCACACACAATAAACAAATAGTGCTGACCTATCGGCCTTAGAAAGATCACCAGAGTACATCTCCAAGCTGCAGCATCACAGCTGTGCACTGGCTCACTGTTGCCGCAACATTAGTTACACAGAACATCCTAAATAACACATGCATGCACACTGAAGTGTACACAAACACACAAATTGTCGTGCCACCCCTGCGTCATTTAAGCGAGGTAGCTGCGTGCAGGAGGCAGCACACTCACTTACACTTAGCAGTGAATGCACCGAGACAGCAGGCACTATATTCAAATCTAATTAAACTTCCTAACTGTGCTATTAGTTACATTATGTGCACAATGGCACAATCTGTAATCAAACTAACTTTGTATTGGGGGGCTAGAGGGTTGAAAGCAGACTTGTACCTCAGCTAGTTGCTGTCTTGAAAAGTTCAAGCCTGCAGAGCATGTGTGATAATGGTTCTTGTTAGAGCACTGTATTGATTTTTATTCGCTGTGGATGATCCAACCCAAACCCCGACCTTAATAATAGCTGAGTCATGTCGGGTGATTCTATATAAAAATATAGCTTTTATAGCTTTACCATTACAATTCAATGCTTTACTCAAAGCCTTACACGTAACATTAACCTAAACCTAGTCTAAAAAAAACCTCCTCAACCTCCTAAAATGTTGGGTCTCAAACTCAAACTGTTTTTCATAAAGACAGATATACAAGTATACACCCAGACAACACACACAGACACACAGGTGCACACACACACTTTAGCTTGTTCAGCACTTTAAGAGCACCGGCCCTGCTACTTTTTACACTTCTACTCAGCGTAAAGGACAAATTTCCCCCTAAGATTATAAAATCTCTTATCCTCTGTATCTCTGCCATGTGACAGGGGAAACGTTCCATTAAAATTATGTCAACCTTGCAGAAACAAGACTCCTGTTTTTACTGGCTTGAGATATATTTTCATCTCCGAGACAGCAGACAGTTAATTCACATCTAATTAAAGTTTCCAGTCCACCGTATTTAACATGTTTTACAGGAGGTAGCGTCTCCTTGTCGGAGCAGATGGAGCTGCGCGCGATGTTCAGTAAACGAGCAAATGTGTGGTGGAGTAAAATCTTCAGCATAATTGGCTGTGGGGTTTTGGTGAAATGACATACACTATGTAAACTTTACAACCACAACTTACCGCAAACAGACAGATGTGCTGATGGTTTAATAATAATGGAATAACCTTTAAAAACGTTACAAAATACACGCATATCTAGCCACAAGGAACATTTTACAAACGTATATAAGTATTGGGTATTGAATCAGTGGTTTAACAAACATTTGAACACTATATTGCCAAAAGTATTTGCTCGTCTTCCTTCACAAACATGTGATGCAGTCCTATCATTTGCAGCTATAACAGCTTCAACTCTTCTAGGAAGTCTTTTCAACATTTATGGAAATTTTTGATTATTCTTTCAGAATTGCATTTGTGAGATTAAACAATGATGTTGGACGAGAAGCCCTGGCTCAGCTCTACTTAATCACAAAGGTGTTACATCAGGTTGAGATCAAAACTCTGTGCATGACAGTCAAGTACTTCCACACTAAACACGCTCATGTCTTTGCAGACCTTGCTTTTTACACTGGTGCACAGTCATGTTGGAACAGGAAGGGGCCATCCCCAAACTGCTCCCACAAAGTTGGGAGTATGAGGCTGTCCAAAATGTCCTGGTATGTTGAAGCATTAAGAGTTCCTTTTAATGGTACTAAGGCACCGAGCCAAACTCCTGAAAAACAACCCCACACCATAATTCCCCCTCCACCAAACTTTACACTTGGCACAATGCAGTCATATAAGTACCGTTCTCCTAACAAACCTGGTCTTGTCCATCGGATTACCAAATGGAGAAGTGCACTTCATCACTCCTTAGAACACATCTCCAGTGCTCTAGAGTCCAGTGCGTGCTTTATACCACTGCATCTGACCTTAAGCATTGCGCTGCTCAGCCATGGAAAGCCGTTCTATGAAGCTCTCTCTGCGCTGTTCTTGAGCTAATCTGAAGGCCAAGGCAAGTTAGGAGGTCTCCTGCAAATGACCTGACCCCACTCTGTGATTTTAAATGTCCTATCACTATCATCAGTGCGTTGGTGGTTCTTTGTGTCCGGGGATGGGCGTCCGGGTACACACCGGCTCACTCCTTGGCGGCCACTTATCGGGGCCTGGAGCCTGGGGCTCGCTCGGGCCGCTTCAGGGGCGGAGTGCCCCCAGTCTCTCGGCCTGGGGCTCGGTCACTCAGGCACAGCTGGCTGCTGGCGGAGCTCACGGGCGCGTCACTGCAACCCCCCCCTGGCTTCTGCTCCGCGGCTGCTGAGTGACCCCTCATCGGGGACTCTCCTCAGCTCTTTCTGGGACAGTGGCGCGGCTGCCCCTCTGTTGGTCTTCCTTGGTCTCTTATGTTCTGAGGGCCTCTGGATGTCTGGAGTTTTGATTTCCTCCATACCTGCTTCATGCCCTGGAGGACGGGGGCAGTGGCTCCCCACACCCTCTAGCAAATCATTACATGAAGGAACCTTTTAAAAACAAGCGCGTCCATGCTCACAGGTGTACACACGGGTGATCACACACACAAACTACACCCTTTTTGGCTACTACTTCGAAGCGCACTGTGTGCCGTCGATCTTGCGTGCTGCACGGTAATGTTTAGTATTTGGTATTTACTGTCGTATTCCCATAAATCATTGTGATGTTGTTTATTCTATTGCTCTCGTTTTCTTCTGCTTGTTTTCTTTTTTTTTCTCAACAGGTGATCCAGGTGATCGATATATGCATTTTTTTTCTTCTTCTTTCTCTCTGCTTATTCTGTTGTTGTTGTTGTTTTTTTTTGGTTTTGGTTTTTCTTCTTCTTTCTTTCTTTCCACCAGTCAAGTCTGTCCCGTATTCAGCAAATGAAAATAAAATAAACAGTAAAAGGTGAATCAAATGGACCATAACGGCAAGGCTGGGATGGTCAATTTGGTAAAGTAAATCCGTTGGGCATCTTTCTTTGCCTTTAGACAATAATTCTGATAGCAAAAGGGCCAAACGGGACAGGCAAAAAAAAAAAAAAGTCCTATCACTTCCGAGCTGTGCTGCTGTCAATCCCAATTGCTTCCCCCTTGTTATAATACCACTAACAGCTGACTGTGGATTACTTAGTAACAAGGAAGTTTCACGACTGGGCTATCATGATTTTGATTTTATACACATGAAAGTGATTGGAACACCTGAATTCAATGATTTGGATGGATGAGTGAATACTTTTGGCAATATAGTATATTAATATCATTTGGCTAATCACCAGCGTATTTTCTGAGGGAGCCATATTGTAAACTGTATAATAACATTTTAAATATTAATCTATTTACTTTGGGATCCCAGTGATTATCATTTCTTCTTCTTCAGTTGCTCCCTTATTTGCCAGGGGTTGTCGTAGCAGATGGATCTGCATATTTGATTTGCCACAGATTTGTCATGCCAATGCCCCATTTGAGGCATGCCTCCCAGAGATTTGTTTGCCCTCCTGGTGACCTTTTTGTTTTGTTTTGTTTTGTTAGCCAAATGTGTTAACTACTACACTATGGAGCTAGTCAATAAATAGAGTAACTGAAGAAAATAAATATCCATCTCACCTCTCCAGTATTTCTCTAAGGAGCAGCAACCCTTGTTTTGGCACTTCCAGGTTGGTCAGCTGCAAAGACTCCTTCAGACTGCGCACCAAGGACTCCATACCTAGCTTGCAACACAAACATGCTCACTGCTTCAAAGAAATACTCGAACTCTCAAATGAGCAGACACAAAAACAACAACAAAAAAACACTCTCTAACCTTGCTCGGTGCCAAAGTTCTTAAGAGTTGTTGAGAGACTACAGCCTACAGCAAGTTCGCATATTAAAATGAGTGACATGCTCATAAATGTATCACAAAGGATGCACACACAACAGCACTCGCAGCCTTGCATGTTAAACAAACAGAGACAGCGGTACATCTTTCTAATTTACTGCTACACGGAGTCTGCTGCTGTGTTCATACTGACCTAGAGCAAGAACCTAACAGCAACAAGGAGTGGTTAGAGCAGATATCCTGTGTACTGGTAAATTAAGTCTGCATAGCAAGTGTTTCTCAAACTATTTCTCTGGGGTGGTGCTGAAGTGCTGCAATTACTGTGGGGCCTCACATGCATAATCCATTGTAATGGCTCACATCAAAGGCATACAAACACACACACACAGAGTGACACATACACATGCATGTGTCTGAACAATGCTAAGAAATGCAATATTGTGACATTTTTTCCCCAATCAGCAATTACTGCTCGCTTCTGTAACCATTTTCCTAATATTTGGCCATTTTGCCTGATTCTTGTTATATTACAAAAGCACCAGCTGTCTAGATGAAATAACCCAGAATAGAGTAGCAAATTCTATTGGTCTAAATTCAATTTTAATGCGACTGGGAGCAGATGGAGCAGATGCAGATGTCGAGAAACTTCCACTTTGGAGGGTTTATTAAAATTTCCAGTCGCTGTCAGAAAAATTACAGAGTGCAGCGTCATTCCATCTAAGCTGTCAAGGACCTGTCTTTCCATCAATTATCCAGCAGCAGCTATTTTCAGATACGTTAACCGATATACAACGAAACCCAGGGCTGAAGACAAAAAGCAGAGATGGCATCGTCGTAATTCACTCAGGAATGGTTTCTGATCTGCTGTTTCGGCTCTCTCGCCCATAGATTTAAAAGATGGATGTCGAGACAGATGCACAAAAGTGAAGCCAAAACATTTGAGAAACAAACGCTTCCATCTTACCTTGTTTATGCCATTCGCAACCGGAGCCTCTGCAGTAGTGACATATTTTGTCTTTGCATTCACACAGAGAGATACAGTGGTCGTGCTCCTACAGCCTGTGTTCTCACCGTAAACAGAGTGACACTGGGAGAAAAAGAGGGGCTCCTCAGTTAGTAGCAGCAAGCAGCTGTAGGCAGACCACAGCAGCACCTCGTTGCTACTACAGGCCAGACGGTCAAACAGAAACTCTTTAAAAACAGTGACAAAAAGACAATTTTAAAACTTTGTTTTGTTCTTTTAAACAAAGTTGAAAGAAAAAGAGAGGACAGGGAAGAATTACTACAACACTCTTCTGAAAGTAGGGCAATGTTTTCTTGCACATTAAAGAGGACCTGTTATGCTAATTCCCAGCTCCATATTTTTATTCTTGGACCCTACTAGAGAAGCTTCACATGATTTAAAGTTCAAAATAATATTTATTTAGATTATTTCATCGGGTCTTTTTGTAGCCCATGAGCACATCTTCTGTCTGAAACACGTTGGTTTTACTTCCCTCTTTCTTCTGATTGGCTCGCCCTTGAACAATAAAAGGTCTGAGCAGCAGGCGGGTGGGGCTGCTGACATTATACAGATGGATCGTTGTAACAGTACATATGGAGGTATGTAACTAGGAAAAATATAACAGGGCCATGTGAAACAGTACGGCAAAAATTATGACAATGTTAGCCAAAGCCTCATCAAAAGTAATGACAATAATAATCGCAGGCAAACAGCATAAGAAATACAAAGTGGCAGATAACATAATAACAGGAGTCTGGACAAAGAGAAGGATCCAAAGGGAACACAGAGGAAATCATTAATAGAACAATTCAAAGAAGGCATTAACTCATCGCAGCGACTGTGTTTGTGTGCCTGTGTGTGCGTGTTACCAGGTACGTCAGCGTTGATGAAGGGAGCACTGTACTGACTGGGGGAATGAACCAGAACAGATGCAATACACTTTGCACTGGTCACCTGCAAGTTCTCATCGCCACTCAGAAGCAACTGAAAGACACAATTTAGGTTTTTTTTTTTCCCAATCCTTGACTTAAATAAAGATGCGTGTTAATCAAACAGTGTGCAAGACTTCCATAGTACTACAGTGTTTACACTATAAATGTTTCTTCGATTCTAACGGCTCATGATAGACTGAAGCAACAACTGGCTCCCATCTTCCATGCACTGTGTGGCATTGCAGTTTAGTGTGTTAGTTACCTCTGCCAAGAAGGTTAATCTTGGCAGCATTTGTGTGTGTGTGTGTGTGTGCATGTTTATTCTCTGAGTCTGTAAAGCTCAAAAAGTTTTGAATGAATTCTATTAAAAGTTTCTAGGGGTGTCGAGTGGGGTCATGTTAACAATCCATTCAAATTTGGCTTACATCCACCCAGGTTTTCAAGGTAAACTTAATGATTTATTGGCCGCAAACTGACAAACAGCCTTAAAACCTTATCAACATACAGAAAACATCATTTAAAGTTTTAAAGTATCGTGTCACATTTAACCTTTGACCTCTCCTTCAAGGCCAAGAGACTGATCTGAAGTTCAAAGAGATAATAATGCTATACAGATTTATTGATGTTTCTTGGTGCCATTGTCGATATACAGGGAAGTATATTTTGGTATTCTAAATATTACATTTGTTTGACCTCTGACCTCATCTTTAAGGTCAAACTTTCAGAAATTCTCTTTTCTCTTTAAAACTCTGCTTAAAATTATGCTGCCTGTTTGCATTGGCACCAATCAAGCAATGATATTGGTGTACAGTTTGTATCTAAATATCATGTCACCTTTGACCCTCGTTTCATTCAAGTTGACCCTACAATATGTTAAATACTGTCAAGAGAAAGAGAACAAGCTGCCTAGTTAGCTAGAAATATACTGTAATACAATCTTATATAATAAGCTCAAATTATTCATGTTCATTTATTTACAAATCAGTACTTATCATCCATTACCTACTCCTACATAATGTTTGTGTAATCAAAGTAAACATCTGTCATGCTACCTTTATCTGATTCTTACTGCACTAAAAACTTCATAAAGTAGATTTAAAAAGAACAAAGAAAAAAATGAATAAATAAATAATATAATACTATTCCCCTAAAAGTAAAGTGCCTTGGCGGAGTGCTTCTTGTTTTCGTTTGAATATGTTAAAGTCTGGAGCTACAACATATTGACTCGTGTACCGAGGGGGGATTTATACTTTTGTAAATTCCACACAGAAATGGATTAGGTGCAGATTATATACGGCTGAGGGTGTAGTCGTTTCACCGACAACCAATCCCAAAACAGTGCTGGTCTGACGTCACAGCGTTGATTATTTAGTTAAGAGTTTCATTTAGAAGCAACACATTAGAGAACAGAGCCCTCCATAAAACCTCCCAACGTCATTAGCTGTTCTGTAATGTGAGTCATCACTGAGAAAATCTAACGAGATGTAAACTACACAATGATTTCCCAGACATGAACCACAAATATTTGTCCAGGGTAAAACCCCACTGAATCCCTATTCAAAGGCACAATAATCCAGGATTAGAACTTCTTGTTATGATTATCGTCAGAGCCAGAATGCAGGTCTTGGGGATGAGAGCAGGATGTTTGGACAGAGACCTTTTTCAGTATGAGAGGCAGAAGGCAGTGGTCAGGGGGCTGTTGGTCTTGGTTTTGGCTGAGGCTCTGGCTGTTGTTGGCGAGGATGTCCTCGTTCTCATCGCACATGACCTGACAGCTCAGGCTGTTCATCAGAACTGACACAGCATCAGCCAGATGCACAAGCTGTGACAGCAGGCCTAACAGATGAAAGACAAGCTGTTACAGATACTAATGACACAGATCAGAAGTTTTAAACACGATGCAAAGTTTATACAAAGGCCTAAACATGGCTGAGATCTACACATGGATGTGCTGATAAATACATTCATGTTTTGTCTGGTTTCTTTTTAAATTTAGAATAAAAGGTGCACAAATATTACCTACAGCGTCAGTGTCACCACTGAAAATCGCCACCATTAATTTGATAATAAACTGGGCTATTTCAAATATCACAGAGGGAAGTTTTATATTAGATAATCATTTATAAATATTAAACACCTTCTATAATAATAAAAGTCTCACGGTGAGGGATTTCTTCAGACTCAGCACCGATTTGTAATCATAAAAATACAAAAATGCAACTTCCCAAAGTGCAACATTATTAAAATACAATAATCTTACTTATATATTGTAGCCATTTCCAAATGCTAAATAAAATTAATAATACCTCCTGCTTCTTCCATCATGTTGCTGCTATCGTAGGTAAGCTTGCTGGTATTAAACTAATAACAACAGTTCAGCCATGTTTACTTTGCAATTGCAAACCAACCTCTATTTCAAACCTGCTGTGCAACACATTTTTCTCCCAAGTTATTACAGTGGCATACATTCCAACTTTAAATTTCTGGGAGATAATGACTCTGTCTTATTTTTCGTAAATGTCTGTACCTAATGTAGATCTCAGTTCTGGTTATCACCAAAGCGCACACTGCAAGCTTATTGTCCTTATAAGTCAAAGCTCCTCCAGATAGCAGGACTCTTTCATCTCCACATAATCCTCCCTCTTTCTCCATATAGCTTCGCTCTTAAGGAGATTTGGGGGATTTAGGGAAGAAAACAACTCCTTTTTGTTATTATTAAGCCGTACAAAGTAAGGGAAATTTCTTAAATTACATTTTTTTTTCAGTTCGAAAGGCAGATGTCAAATGACCACATTGCCATTCAAATAAGTCCTCGGCTGTCTTCTCTCAGCCAGCAGGGAGTGAAATTTTGTTTCATACATTGCTACAAATTCACCACCTCTCTTTTAATCTCACCAAGATCCTTGTTTTTAAGGCCTGAATAACAAAAATCTACATGATCAGACTTTTAGATGGTAGAAAACCAATTTCACTCTAGTTAGGTATCAGTTTAATTTGCACTTCAAAAACGCAAATATATGCAATTTTTCATTTAAGCAGCTACTGATGTAGTCAATTATACTTTTAAAAATCTGAAACTGAATGCCTTGAGATTACTTTATGATAATCAACTGTCATTTTCCCAACATGCTGTATCAAATTACATCGACATTACTTTATCCATCTTGTAAAACATACTATGTTATGAAAGGATTTGTTTAAAAAATCACCCCCAAAAAATAAAACTCATAAAATGTATTCAACCAAAATATTTTTCTCACCGACACAATATCTGAGGAGCTGCGGGGAGCTGGCATTGGCTAATGTTTTCAGCAACACATTACACACTCTGTCCCTAACAGCAGAAGGCAAGGACTGGGCTGCTGAGCCCCCAGGAGCTCCAAGCAGTTGGAGCCACACATACACCACTGCACCCTTCAGTGCTTCGTCTGGGAAAAGCAGCGCTGAGCACAGGCGGTCTAACAGGGGCACTGGTGGAGAGAAATGGAAACAGGTAAGTACTTAGAGCACAAGTAAGACACAGGCATAATCATGTGGTATAGTTGTTAAGTGTCTGTATGTTGTTGTGAAGCAGCTGCTTTATTAGGTACACCTGCTTAATTGCTTGTTAACACCATTATCTAATCAGAGAGCAGAAACTCAATGCATTTAGAATAACAGGAAAGCTTTGAGCTGATAGGAAGACAACAGGAACTCAAGCCAAGGTATGCAGAAAATCATCTTTGAATTCACAACATGTTGAACCTTGAAGCAGATGGGTTACAGCAGCAGAAGACCACACCGGGTGCCACTCCTGTCAGCTAAGACCAAGAAACTGAGCTTAAAATTTACAGTGACTCACCAAAACTGGACAACAGAAAATTGGGCAAATATTGGCTGCAACATTTACATGTTGGGTCAGAATTTGGCATAAACAACATAAAATCATGTTGTTTACCTTCTCTCATGGGCTCAGGCAGGCAGTGGTGGATGGTATGGAGGATATAATTTCTTGGCACACTTTAGGCCTTTAAGTACTAAGTGAGTCTCATTTAAACACCACAGCCTCCCTGAGTATTGTTGCTGTATTGTCTATTCATTTATGACCTTCATGTAACATCTTCTAATGGCTGCTTTGAGCAGGATTAGACGATATCTCATAAAGAGATACAGATCATCTCAAACCGGTTTCTTGAACATGAGAATGAGATCACTGTATTCAAATGGCCCCACAGTCACTAGATCTTAATCCAATGTGGTGGAACAGGCGATTAACTTCACAGATGTGGACCAACAAATCCACAGAAGCTGTGTGATGCTATCACGTCAGTATGGACCAAATCTCTGAGTTATGTTTCAAGGACATTGTTGAATCTGTGAAGATTTAAGGAAGTTTTGGAAGCAAAAGGGGGTCCAAGTACTATCGAGGTGTACCTAATAAAGCTGCTGATAAGTGCATAAATAGACGTATGATTGCAACATCATGTGACATTTCAAGATATTGTACATTTCAATTACCAAGAAAGAAGTCTGCGAGTATGTACAGAAATGCAGGAAAATAAGAGAAACCCAGAGGTGAAGTAATTGTATTACTGTGAGAGAAGCTCAACAGACACCACAAAAGGACAGTGAGATTACAAAATGGAAAAAGTGCAAACTGCTGGGAACAAGGTGGAGAGTTTCAACTCTAGCTATGACAGACAACGGTGGACCCAGTGTCGGCGGGAAAATTGCCTTGAAGATGAAACGGTTGAAGATTGGCAATTGTGGGAGAGAGCAGAGTTAAACGGCAGATGAGAGTGTGAGCAGACTAGATTGAAAAACTATGCAGGCGTAGATTGGAGCATAAAAATATAAAAACACGAGTACTTTTATAATTATTTTCACAAAATAATTTGAACCCTAACATTAGTTTGTTGCTAGGAGAACTTAATTACTCATAATTTTCTCCTTTATACATCAATGTAAATAAAAGGGCAAAAAATTAAGAATTTAGTGTGAACACACCAGTATACGCGATGGCAGATGAGACACAGGCAGGAGACTGGAGTGGCTAAAGAGGGGTGAAAGAGTCAAATATGTCTAAAACAGCAACAATGAGAATAGTTGCACAGCGGATAGGAGCACAAAGCAACACGGGACTCAGCGAGTGTCGAACATGGAGAGAAAGAGACAGAGATGACAGAGCAGGAGAGCCAAATCCAAGCCAGCTGCTCTCTGGAGCAGATCAAAACCCATGTGAAGCAGAAGAAGCTCCCAGACATGTTTGATTAAACCGAAATATATGAGGCGGCCAAGATGACAGCAAAGCATAAAGAGAGAAGCGGTGGGGGTGGGGGAGAAGAAGGGAAAAGAGGTAGAGGAGGTGGTAACTCCTCCACAGACAGAGGATAAAAAATATGTAGGGAACAAAATATGAGCTGCAAAAGAACAGATGAGAAATAAAGCGACGTGCTGCTGTTTAATGCCACTCAATGAGAAAGAAACAAACACGGGGGAGGCACGGCAAACAGACAAAAAGGTCGTCTTGTGCTTTCCTTAAAGAAAAGAGCAAAAGTTCATTTCTGTTTACCTTGCTTAGTGTTTGGCTGCCCTACTCTGATGCTTTGAACTACCTCTCTGTTCATCTTCTGATCCGCTTTCTACAGTATTTAACCATCGCTTTGCACTTGTTGCTTCACCCTGCTTCCTCTTTCTTGGTCTATTAAAAAACATTTTAGTTTCTCTATATTTTTGTAAGCACTTTCTAAAAAAAAATGTCTTGTGAAAAGTCTCAGCATAAAAAAGTGCTTGCAAAAAACCAAAAACAAAGCGGAAATGCTGAATGCTGAGATGATGCAAAGCTATAGAAATGATGAAACTTGCCATTTAACTGTTTAATTTTAGATGGCTGATATTTTTACATATCAGCTTGTGAGAAACATTTTTAACTTGCACTATTGTCCTTTCCTTCTTTCATCCCTCTTGTTATCTCTTTTTGCCTTCCATTTTTCTTATCTGTTTCATCTTCCCTGTTTTGTCTGTATCCGCTCCTCAATCAGTATCAGCAATACAGAAATCGAAGAGAAAATTCTGGAAGAGAAAAGTCAACGAGTGAGGACAAAAAGAGGGGTTAATCAGTCAGAAAGACAGGCAGCCAGTGAGTCAGAGACAGAGGGAAATCTCCTGGGTGCTCTGGGCTTGTGTTGTCATTGCCTTGCTGTTGTCGTTAGTCCAAACAGCCCCACAGAGACTTGCTGAGTGACAGGCCACAGACAAGCACACACAGTCAATAGTGGCAGCCCACATCTTGCATCAACATTGTAACAACTCACCACTACCTGCAGCTGCTGGAGGGAGCTTGGAAAACTCATGAAAATACATGAGAGGTGGACACACATAGCATAATAAAATAACTACGGTGGCTGCCTTTTTGGCATAAGGACCACATTCGCGCTCGATCGTAAAGACAAGCAGTCAGGCGTGACACAAACACAGCACAATGCACACACGAACACGAAGCTGATTGACAAAGCCTAATAAGCACTGTGGAAAAATGATTCGGAGAGTACAAAGATATCATACAGGTGGTTGTAAAAGAGATTAAATCAACAACTGTGCGTTGGGGGAGGAGTATCTTTTCAGCTCGCTATACTACAGCTTTGTACCTAGATAAATACATTCATATAGACGGGGAGATTCAGGGAAAAGGTTCGGATGAACATTTGCAGTATTTGTAGCTTTTGCTATTTTACTTTCAGCAGGTGCTGGTATGGGATTGGCTATGCAGATGGAATTTTAAGGTTGGTTATCTCGGTGCAGCTGGAGAGCAATTGAAAAGGTCATAACAGCTAGAGAGATTGAATTGAGAGAGTTCAGGGGAAAGGATATGGAAGATAGACTTGTGTGATTTTTTCTAATTTCTTAGAGGCAGAGGAGGTGGAATAGGGAACAGCATGAGAAAGCTGGTTTCAAAAGTAGACATAGTACAGCTATTTCCATCAGCCAATTTTCTTATCCAACTAGGGGACTCAGGAGGCTGTAGCCTGTCTGAGCTGGTATAGAACGTCCTGGATATGTCGCCAATACATGCAGACAATGCTTTCCATGCATCTTGGATACAGTTTAAGAAGATCAATATAGGCTACGGTGACTGAAATGTAGATATGTCTCTCTAAGACAAAAGCGATCAGGAAAATTATGTATTCCTTTATATCTTCCTCTTCCACTTCAGGTGAACTCTACATTTCGAACACATTCTTGGATCTTAGCCCCTGAAATAATACATTTTTAATTCAGTTTCTGCCTCTCCAGTGCCACAGTGAAGAGTGAAACAGAGACTGCACAGTAAGCTACCTGAAACCTGACCGATCCTGTCTCAACTGCATTTTTAAAAACTGACCTGAATCAACGCACGTCATCAATTTCTTGCAGATACTCTATACATTCCGTAAGGCAAATGAATGTCTTTGCTATACAAAGGGGTCAGTGGCTGTGGCCTGCTACACAGCAGTATGTTTACAGTTTAAAAAGTATTTAGCGCCGGATTATAAATCTCAATGAGAGGAATTCATGAAGCATGAACTTTATAAATAAGTCCACGCATCACCTTTCCACCTGTATCCAGTGCTGGTAAAAATAAAGGGGAAAAATTATGCGTTGCTTACAACATTTCCAAGAACTGTTTATCACTTGACGAGATAAAGTTCACGGTCGTGTTGAGAGACGAGCTTACTGATGTACCTTTCTTGATAATGGACTGTAAAGAAAATAGAAACAAGGATGAAAACAGACTACTACTACTAGGGGCTACGTGTCCCTGTATTACTCTGAGGTCTCACTGAGTGTCATTTCCAGGGTCTCACCATAATGAGTCACAAGGCTCTGGGACACAGTAGGGGCAGCTTTTATTAGGTTACCCAAGAAGCTGAATGTAGGCAGGAAATGCTTCACACTGAGCTGCTCAGTAAGCTAGAAAAAGAACACAGAAAAAAATCATCAGTACTTACACACACACACAGTAATATAAAGGAAATCTTAATGCATTAGATCATAAAGCTCTACAACATCGGTTTGCACGGGTGTCTTTAAGCTAAACGGCTATTTTAATGGTAGGTTAAAAAAAATCTTCAAAATGACCAAAATATATTTTAAAACTACTACAACAACCTAAATATCCTACTACTATGGAAGCCCGTTTCCACCACTAAAAAAAAAAAAAAGGATCCATAACTCGAAATTTCGAGTTATTATCTCGAAATTTCGACATATTAACTCAAAAGTTTGAGAAAAGCAACTCGAAATTTCGAGTTAGCGCTGCCAATCAGTAATCTACGTGAATGACGTCATTTCCATGTTACCCGGAAGCTGAAGCCCTCAGCTACAAATGCTACAGCTAAGCTACCGGTATTACATCCAGTCGTGAATGCACAGATTGCTGAGTGTTTTCAGCCTGGCTTCACAAATGATGAAATCCCTGTGTTATTAGCTGAATCACATGGTGTTACTATCAGCAAACATACTTTAATTTGTTGGGATCCGTTTTTGAGTGCGCGGTCCTGCGCCATATGCTTCCGGGTAACAAGAAAGCAACCTCATTCACGTATATTTTTGATTGGCAGAGCTAACTCGAAATTTTGAGTTATATTTCTCGAAATTTTGAGATAATAACTCGAAATTTCGAGAAAATAACTCGAAATTTCGAGAAAATAACTCGAAATTTCGAGTTATGGATACTAGCTTTTTTTTTTAGTGGCGGAAACGGGCTTCCATATACTACATATATGTTATTAACCGCTTAAGTTTTTTATTTCCACTCGATAAAAAATCTCTGAAATTATTCAGCGAGAGCTCCACAACAGTAAGGCCAAGCACACACGACAATGGGCTCAGAGGATTTGTCATGGTCCTGGGTCTTTTGACCCAGCGTTTTAAGTTTGAGTTTATTTTGTTCATTAGGTTATCTAAGTTCATTTGGTTATTAGACTCCTTGTGTTTTCTTCCCCTGTATTTAAGCTTCCCCTCACCCTTCGTGTTTCATGCTGCGTGTCTTATGTTATCAAGTTTGTATTATCATGCCTAAGTGTTTCTAGTTCTTATTATTTCCCCCTCGTGTTCCAACTATGTTAAATCTCCCTTGCCCTTCGTGTGTTTCATGTCTGTTGTCTTATGTTGTTATGTCTGCCTCTCATGTTCCTGTTTCATTTTGGAGAGATCTCGTGTTTTTATATTATGGATTATGTTTTGAGTCCTTTGTAGTACTGTTTCGTGTTTCCCTAGATCTCAGTTATGGTTATCTTAGGTTTTGCTCTTTGGCTTCGTCATATGGCTTCCCTGTGTTCCATGTTATGTCCACTGTGATGGTTTTGTACCATATTTCAGGTTCCTATATTCTGTCTCCCCAGTTGCTGTTAAGTTTGCATGTTTAGAATTCAGTCAGTGTGTTTCCTGTTTTACTTTGAAGGTCCATGTCTCATGTGAGTGTTTCTTATTGTTTGTTTAGATTTCCCAGTTTAGGTTTGCCTTGCCCTTTGTTTGTACCTTTTTTACCAGCCATATTAAACGGCTCGCTTTTTGTTAACATTAAAGTTTTGTTCCCTGTTCCTTGGAGTCTGCATTTTGGGTCCTTTTTCAATTCATACAGTCTGCCCTCGCCAGACTGTGACAGGATTAGAGACACTCGAGAGATTTTTGCCTCCTTGTCCCCCATCACCAGCTTTGAGTGAGGTAGGAAACACTCTATCAAAAGCTGACACTTTTATTTCCACCAAATACCAACTGCAAATTGGAGAATTAATAATGGGTAAGTAAACACAAAAAAATCCTACAACTGCAACTCTACCAAATCTGGTGCAAGAAAAATGAAGCATAATAACACTAGGCCACTTCCATACATAGTGATACACAGAAGAAGGGTTAATCTGAGCCAAGTGCTTGCGTGTTTAAACTGAAAAAAATAATAATTTCTTCCACTAACAGTTTGTGTCAAAACTTATAATCAAGCTCTGTTCTTGTAGCATAAATGAGACTTGTCTGCTGTGGCTGGTGTTATATTTTTCTGTCATCATCAGTATACACAGCTATACTGTTTTCCACCTGCAGCAGGATGAGCCTTCTCCATTACTGTCTCCCCCTGAGGTGACACAACAGCAGCAAGAGGGAGACAAGCACACTGTCTGTTTACTAAACAGCCTTGGGAGAGTATGACGCTAGTTACACAAGTGCTATTAAAATTTTTAAGATGTTGGGCATGTTCTTCTGCCTGCACGTGCACATGAGTAGGAGCGTTTCTCTATTTGTCTTACCTGTTTGTGTATCTCATCCAAAACGAAGCGAAATGACAGCTCGCTCTGGAGCTCCAGGAGTAGCTGAACCAGCACTGACGCAAGTAAACACACACACAAATGTATGCATAAACATCACAAATAAGTGCAGTTTCACACTTTCGCACAGTCACTGCAATTACAAGACAGAAAATCAAAACAGTCAATGTTAATGAAAAATCCAGGTGTATAATTTTTGAAGTTTTAAATTATCCTTCAGAATCTTCTACCACTGCTTTAGAAATTTGCATGCGATTAAATGATTCAAACAGGAATTTACTTAAATATGAAGTGCCTTTAAATAATGGTAGTTAAGGAATTTGCGTTACATAAGGCATCGTGTCACACAAGCCTGACAACCACAAGGCGCTAGTGGAAAATGTGCATTCCCTGACTGGGGGGAGGGTTGTGCACTGAAAACTTTGCCATGGTTGGCAGCAGATTGGTGTGGTTGCTCATTACGGTGCAGTCACCGTTTATTCCGAGCAGTAGTGAAACTTGAAGAAGTGCAATGCAAGCTGGGAATGGAGAAAGTAAAGGTTGTGCCTTAATGCTGCCTGCAACCAACACAGTTCAAAAAGTGCAAGTCTGCAGAGAAGACAGCTTCTTACATGCTAACTGCAGCAATCTGCTAGCAACCAAAGGAACTGCAAGGAGATTTTTGGTGCAGCACTGTACACCCTCAATTACACCCTGCTGACTGCCAGGAACCTCCAGTAAACCACTTGCTACCTGTCAGAGAATACAGTTGCCAGCGTTCACTGACCAGTCTCTGGGTCTGTATGAAGGTAGCTGTAGCAATTAGTTTCACAGCAACTGCCAGCAACCTCCAGCAATTTCTTACAGCCCTTTCTTTAAGCCCTTACCAAACATTTCTACCGATCAGTGTTAATCAGTATCAGATAAATGTGCCATTATTTTACAGCATACTGAAATTTTAGAGCTGGCGTCTAGTGTGACATTAGCGCCCTGGAGCTCCAGTGGCTCCATGGTTCATGTGTCACATGACGAAGAGTGAGCTCAGGGCATAAGTAGTGCTAGAAAACAATATCATGTTAGGTGGAAGGTTTAGGAACCTTTTTTAAGGTCTAAAAAAAGTGATGGACAAACAGGGATTAGCATTGTCGTGAGTACGTATGGAGAATGTTTGTGTTACTTTTCTCCCTGCCAAAGGGGAGAGGCAAAAGTCCCATACTGCAAACTAAACATAACATTTGGGGCAAGTTCAATTTGAAAACTGTGCAAAACATAATGATACGTATGCAAGTAGAACCTGTTTCCATTAAAGGATGTGCACTGGTGTGCAACAGGCTATGAGTTGTGGTATATTTCCATTATTGGGTGTTATACAAGCGTTATCCAAACAGTAGTGACATATATTAAACCCTGTCATAGGGCTGTGCGATATGACCAAAATCTCATATCCCGATATAAGATATCTATCATCCCGATAACGATATAAATCACAAAAATTTAACATTTTCTGTAAATTCTGTGAATCTCGGGCAGCTCGACTTGCGTGAAGTGTTTTCAGCTGGGCGCTGTGTACCTGGAGTTGAGACTTTTAACAGATGCATGAAGGCATAGGTTGTAACGGCCGCCGTTTTCTTTGTATTTATTACACGGCGTGCTGCGGGGAAAAGCCTGTTCTAACGTTTGAGTTTAAGGTTTATTTTTTTAGTACCTAACGCATCTTTTTTCCTTCTCATCCGTAAAAACTCTGCATACACTTTCACATAATTTATTTTGTTTTGAAAAGTCTCAACAGGATCTTGAGCTTTATTGTGAAAGGTTAATATGCAAAATAAACAAGCGGACGGCGGGGCCACGCCAATGTTTTACGGTCGTGGTTGCAAACGACAAAAACAGTCGCTTGTCCGTCCGTAGTGTGGTTATATTAAATGTAAGAGAAAGAGAGAACTTTAACAAATTAATATAGCCACTACAGTGACCATCAAAACCACGAAAAAACGATAGCGTAATCTGAAACGATAGATGTTTTTATATCGTCATCCGATATATATCGTTATATCGAACAGCCCTACCCTGTCATATCAAAAAGGCAGTGTACCAAATAAATAAACTGCAATAGATGCAAGTTTAATGTTTAATGCATCGGTTTCCCTCTCAGTTACAACGCAAGTTCTCATTAAGCTGTAACTGCAAAGCTGAACAATTCTGTGAAGATTGTAGGCTTTCTTTCTCCTTCTTTCTTATCTCCTCACACTATGACTGCATTATTTATAGCGCTCAAGTGATTTACAAAACGTGTGCTTTACACACTGTCTGTGCAGAAACCAAATGCAGTGTCACATTTTAAGTACTCTTCTAACTGTTACAGAAAAGCAGTCCCTTGGGCATTTTTAAGACAGCTCCCGTAAAATCATTTGATTCGCAGCCATAGGTCCAGGCTGCTGGGGGATTCCCATGATGCACTGAGTGTTTCTTCTTCAGTTACCTTTTTCCACTCATGATGCATTTATATACCTGCATTTAATTAGCTATTACTCATCTCTGGCTCTCTTTCACAGTATGTCTCTGTCCTGTCTTCATCTGCTCACCCCCAACCGGTCGCGGCAGATGACCGCCCCTCCCTGACTTGGGAGGTTTCTTCCTGTTTAGTGGAAGTTTTTCCTTTCCACTGTTGCAAAAGCACTTGCTCATAGGAGGTTCATATGATTGTTTGGGTTTTCTCATGTATAATTGTAGGTTCTTTACCTTACAATATAAAGCACCTTGAGGCAACTGCTCTTGTGATATGGCGCTATATAAATTAAATAAAAGTGAATTGCACTGAATTAATTTGGACTTACTAAAAAATTTTATTTTTAGCATTTTTGAAAGGCTGCAATGGGAAAATCTGTCTGAGTGTTTGAAAGTGAGACTTTGCCACGAGGCCAAGATTGAGGATACAGAATAATCTGCATTTGGCTGCCCAAATAAACTCATTAAGTACAAAGAGAAATTCGCATTTCAGCTTTGAAGTCAAAAATCGCCTTAGCCACCAGCCCTGACCATTATCAGCAAGAAGGCTTATGTGTATCCTCCAAAAAAAAACAAAAAACACTGACTGTGTGTGTGTGTGTGTGTGTGTGTGTGTGTGTGTGTGTGTGTGTGTGTGTGTGTGTGTGTTCACAAAAACAACTGCATAGAAGGCCTCCATCTATGTTTGCGTGAGTGCAATGTGAGCACGAGTCTGTACATAGAGTGTGTATGTGTGTTTTCCTGAGCACACACAGACACACAAGCATACATCACCAAACCAGAAAGAGGCATCTCTTCACCTTGGTCAACCTTCTCCAGAGTTACAGGGTCCTCTGCAGTTTGAAGCATCCCTGGGGACAGAGAAGATATGACAGAGCAGATTTTAAAAGGCATACTTCAAAAACCACATGCACTCTTGCTTCTACACAGAAGTACAGGAGGAAGAAATTTAATGTCATTATGCAAAAAAAAAAAGGATGAAATAGGACAAAATAGAAAATACAAATTACAGAGACATTAGATGGGGCTTCATGCTAATAAAGATCTATTTGATCATACTGTACAGGGTACTCTACCTTGCATTAGCTTTGCTGGACATCCAAGATAAAGTACTGTCTTAAAAGCATGTTAAAGAAAAACAACTCAGTGTAGTGATGAATGTAAGGCATATTTTTATTGGATTATGCTCAGATGGAGAAGCACAATTCATGCAGACAATCCCACAAGAACTCTAATAGCTCTTTTAACGTCTTGTCAGATTGGTCAGAGCTTTTATGGCTTAGCATTTTGCCACACATCCTCTTATTGTGCTAATTTGATTAGAGCTTAAATGGTTTCAACATAGCACTTAATGCGGCAACCTAATAATCCTCCAATGAGGAAGTTATCAATAAAACCCTCGGATGATCTAGCATTAAAAAAACATACAGAGGTTCAATTATAGCAGTGTAACATTTGCAATAGAGGAGTCAGTAATTTAGTGTTGTGAGAATAATGAAACACAATGCAGGTCTATATATTAACAGTCTTACTGGCTCCACTGGGATTTTCACGGCACGGCAACTCATTCCATATTTAAAGATCCTCAAAAATTATTGCTGTCATGTCATCCGATATGTTGACACAGAGAATTATTCACGGTACAGGAGTCGAAATAACTTACGCTACAACTTAAATGCAAACAAGAAATCACAAATAATGAAAGTCTTGATAGTTTTATATGTTTTATACTTTTGTTAATAGCTCGTATTTTGTGTCTTTAAATCAAACATTTCAGAAATAATTTCAGAAACCCCGTCATAGTTAGTCAAAGGAGCTTGCAAAGAAAAGCGTCTGGACTTCTTTAAGTTACTTGAAGATGGTAATCCCCGAACCAAATGGTGGACACCAGAGGTGAAGGGAGCCACCAGGCTGAAGAAGGAGTCCTATCGGGCTTGGTTAGCCTGTGGGACTCCGGAGGCAGCCGACAGGTATCGACAGGCCAAGCGGAATGCGGCTCGGGCAGTGGCTGAAGCAAAAACTCGGGTGTGGGAGGAGTTCGGAGAGGCCATGGAAAAAGACTTTCGGACTGCCTCGAAGAGATTCTGGCAAACCGTCAGACGTCTCAGGAGGGGAAAGCGGTGCTCTACCTGCACTGTGTATAGTGCTGGCGGAGCGCTGCTGACGTCGACTGAGAAAATTGTCAGGCGGTGGAAGGAATACTTCGAGGACCTCCTTAATCCCACTGACACGTCTTCCGAGGAGGAAGCAGAGTCTGGGGATGAGGGGAATGACCCGCCAATTTCCGGGGGCGAGGTCACTGAGGCAGTTAAACAACTCCTTGGTGGCAGAGCCCCTGGTGTTGATGAGGTCCGCCCCGAGTTCCTGAAGGCTCTGGACGTTGTAGGGCTGTCCTGGTTGACACGCCTCTGCAATGTTGCGTGGAGATCAGGGGCAGTACCTGTGGACTGGCAGACCGGGGTGGTGGTCCCCATCTTTAAGAAGGGGGACCGGAGGGTGTGTTCCAACTACAGGGGGATCACACTCCTCAGCCTCCCTGGGAAAGTCTATGCCACGGTGCTGGAAAGGAGAGTTCGTCCGTTAGTCGAACCTCGGATACAGGAGGAACAATGCGGTTTTCGTCCTGGTCGCGGAACACTGGACCAGCTCTTTATCCTCTCCAGGATACTTGAGGGTGCATGGGAGTTTGCCCAACCAGTCTACATGTGTTTTGTGGACTTGGAGAAGGCATTCGACCGTGTCCCTCGGGGTGTCCTGTGGGAGGTGTTGCGGGAATATGGGGTGTCTGGCCCATTGCTACGGGCCATTCGATCCCTATACAACCGTTGCAAGAGCTTGGTTCGCATTGCCGGCAATAAGTCGGACTCGTTCCCGGTGGGTGATGGGCTCCGCCAGGGCTGCTCTTTGTCTCCGGTTCTGTTCATAATTTTTATGGACAGAATTTCTAGGCGCAGCCAAGTGGCGGAGGGCTTTCGCTTTGGTGGCCTCAGAATCTCATCTCTGATTTTTGCAGATGATGTGGTTCTGTTGGCTTCATCGGGTGAGGGCCTCCAGCTCGCACTGGAACGGTTCGCAGCCGAGTGTGAAGCAGCGGGAATGAGGATCAGCACCTCCAAATCTGAGGCCATGGTTCTCAGCCGGAAAAGGGTGGAGTGCCCACTCCGGGTCGGGGATGAGTTCCTGCCCCAAGTGGAGGAGTTCAAGTATCTCGGGGTCTTGTTCGCGAGTGATGGGAGAAGGGAGCCGGAGATCGACAGACGGATTGGGGCTGCAGCTGCAGTAATGCGGACGCTGCACCGGTCCGTCGTGGTGAAGAGGGAGCTGAGTGTAAAAGCGAAGCTCTCAATTTACCGGTCGATCTACGTCCCTACCCTCACCTATGGCCACGAGCTGTGGGTAGTGACCGAAAGAACGAGATCGCGGATACAAGCGGCAGAAATGAGCTTCCTCCGAAGGGTGGCTGGCCTCTCCCTTAGAGATAGGGTGAGAAGTTCGGCCATCCGGGAGGGGCTCAGAGTAGAGCAGCTGCTGCTCCACATCGAAAGGAGCCAGCTGAGGTGGTTCGGGCATCTGACAAGGATGCCCCCTGGGCGCCTCCTGGGTGAGGTGTTCCAGGCATGTCCCACCGGGAGGAGGCCCCGGGGCAGACCCAGGACACGCTGGAGAGATTATATCTCTCGGCTGGCCTGGGAACGCCTTGGTATTCCCCCGGATAAGCTGGAGGAGGTGGCTGGGGAGAGGGAGAGGGCCCAGCCTAAGCAAAGAGGCTGGGCCTCTTTGCTTAGGCTGCTGCCCCCGCGACCCGGCCCCGGATAAAGCGGATGAAGATGGATGGATGGATGGATGGAAGATGTTTCACCTCTCATCCGAGAAGCTTCTTCAGTTCTTAAGGTCAAATGGTGGAGAGTCCCAGATATAAACCTAGTGGGAGTATCCCCCCACAGAGGGACAAAAGGACCCCCTGATGATCCTCTAATCACCTGAGCCAAGGTGTGAAACTGGGTGTGGGTCCCAATCCCCGTCATAGTTAAAAGCAAAGCTGTCCACTAGCCTGCAGCCCATGCTAATGATCTTTTTTTTGGTGGCTACTTAGTTTGATGATTCCATCTATGAAATGAGATTTAATGTGGCTGTCATTAAAAATGAAAATCAGTTACATATACAGCACTTAATTAAGGCCCAAATTACTGCATCACATCAAAGTCACAAATCAGTATAATGGTTTAATCACACTACCGATGACAAGCACACCTCTCCAAAGAAAAGAAAAGTAGTAAACTCAAGGTTAACTGCATTATCGGCGTGGATCCTTTTTTTTAAATGAAATCAACGCAAAAACTATTATGTCCAGTAGTGTGAATATTTCTGTATCGTGTTCTGGTTGATTGCTAAGATCAATTGTTCTCTCTGTTCAGCCTGACCTTGCAGAAAAGCTGTAATGCGACTGCACCACCAATACAACAGTGGACTAACACAGTGGTGATTAGCTTCAAGGAGTGCAAATGTTAAACAATCAAGCTCGAGCTAGTGAGAAAACAGCCAGTGATGGTTAGGACTGTCAGTACTGACTGAAGGTCTGTGCACTGCAATAGTACTGTTGATGCTCCTTGTTTTCTAAGTGCATTCCAGTCTGATTTTGCCTACCTAGCATAAAACTGTTTGCACCTTTAGAGAGATAGCAAGTGAGAGGTGAAAGTCCAGCGCTTCACAATCGCCCTTGCTAGACATTCCTTCTGTTTCTAATCTGCTGCATGTGTTACTATTTCTCACCCAATAGTTTGGCTGTAAAATGCAGACAGACTCTGTGGTCCTGTTGGAGCAGCTCTCTCAAAGCCCCCGGAGAATACTTCAGCACTCCACTTACACTGGACAAGGCAGAAGACTTCCTCACAGACTGCATCCCACAGACAAGCGTGTAGGAGGAGAGATATAGGAGGGTAAATAAAGCTCCAGCTGAGCATCAAGGGAAATTAACAGCATAATGCAATTTTAATACACATTTCCCAATCCTTCCTAAAGGCTGTGCAAGAGAATGTAAAGCCACAGTAAACAGCTACAACATGGAGATGTATATAAATATATTTCTTCTCACTGCTATGTCTTCATCGTCAATCATTTCAATGAGGCAGGCCACACAGAGCAGCAGCCCGCCTCCCTCCACAGGCCCAAGGCGCCTACTCCACTTTGGGTCATGTCTGAAGTGGATCTTGTTGCAAACTATATCCCTGCTTGTCATTCTGTTTGTTTCGCCTGTTCAGACAGAAAGACCACAACAGCTTTTTATACAAAACTGCAGGCGAGCAAGAGTGCTAGCAAGCTATTGTATTACCTAGCGCTACATGCTAACTATAATATTAGCACTAGCTAAAGTTAATTTGTGACTTAGCTAGCCATAATATCCTTAAAAACAGATGTTTTTGAAGATTTCTCTTAAAACCTTCAAAAACATCTGTTTTTAAGTAAAATTATGGCTAGCTAAGTTATAAATTACCTAGCGCTACATGCTAACTATATTATTAGCACTAGCTAGAGTTAATTTATAACTTAACTAGCCATGATTTTCTTTAAAAACAGATGTTTTTGAAGATTTCTATTAAAACAAATGCTATTGACAAACTCTAATAACCACAAAATATGTGTAATAAACCATAAACTAACCTTTGCTGACAGTATATATCAGACGAGAACTGTGCAGAAATGATGGCTAAAGTCAAAACCCCAAACTTTATTGAACATTACAGTACAGTAGGTTACCAAAATAATTCCAAACACTGTTGTACTAATAAAAACTGCATTTATAATGTAAAACATTTTAATATTATAATGATACTATAAAAATAGATATTTATAAACAAATATATGATACAAAAACTTAAGATGTCTATTTATTAAATAACTAAATTCTCCTGTGAAGCCTCCTTCAAAATTTACCTTAACATTAAGTGTTGGTTTTAAAATAAACCAAAAAAAAGGCCAAATTCTGACAAAAAGATAACACAGGACAATATATTAATATCTTTAAGAGTGGTTTTACTCATATTAGCAAGTGTTATGTTGAAAGCTAACCCTTATTTAAAAACCACAAAAAGAGCTGATGATCTAATGGATTTATCTGGTATCTTTAAAAGTGTATGATAATAAAAATGCAAATGAAACAACTCTGGAATAGTGCAAGTACATGACCATAGTTGTAAACTATGAATATATATGAATAACTTGTTTTGTTTTTTTGTAAATGTATGAAAAAAAGATAAGATACAAGCATTTTTTTCTGGTTGTTATTTCACTTTTTTACTAGAAAGATCCATGTGTTGAACAATAGTGCATGAAGATAATGTTCTGGCAAATAATGATAATTATCTGAAATGCTATGATCATTTTTGCTGCAGTTATTGGAACTTTTCAATTTCGTGTACATATGGGAAATGCTTGCCTCATCATTACACTCATGCTTGGTTTTTTTTTGTTGTTGTTTTTTTAACATAAAATCACATGAAACAGCTGCTTAGGTCCCATATTTCTTGCTGATGAACACTGGAGCTCAGTACATTGTACTGCTCTAATATTAAAAGTCCAATCAAATCAACAGTCTCTAACATTCAAAGGAAGCCTGATGGTGTATGTTTGAGCAAATCCATGCACAATTAGCCTCACAATTATATATCAACACCAATTTACCCTCCAAGGAATATCTTAGCTGATCGTTATGCTGAGACGTGTGTCTGAGTATCATTTAGCTGTGAAGGCCACAATTTGGTTATCACCATGACAACAAAAGCCTCTGGGTAACTGAGCCACTGTGTGATGATAGGTGTGTGGGGGCGAGTATCAGCTACTACCGACATGTCGATTTATAATCTCCCTCTGCTTCTCTTTAAGCAGAGTTCAGTGCGCATCAAAGCATCACACGTGTGGCCAGCTCAGCACTCCGCGCCTCTGTCTGTCAGTGACGGTGTAAATGAGTGTGCAGAAAGATAAACCCTCTCAGAGTTCAATGTATGTAACCTTTGACAAATGTGCTGCGCTCCAGCAAACATATTTTAGGCGAAGTGTAGCTACTGCGCTGGGACTGTGTGTGTGTGCAGGAAGTGGTCAGAGGGTTTTGTTTCTTCTGGTTGACTGAGAAGAGTCAGACACGATATCGGTTTATAAATTTGTGCCAGGACAGGAGCTAAATCCATCAGTCTGTGGCTTTTTATTTGCCCCCTGAGAGAGGCAAATATAACACAAAGAGACGGAGAGCCTTTCTCGCTGCTCGGGTAAACAGGATGCATAATCTGTCAACTTTATTTGACAACTGCTTTACATTTACTTCAAGGGGGCGTTTCAGGGCGAAGACAAATGGTTTGGAAACAACTCCTTTCTCCTTTCTGAGCACAAGTGGGGGGCATAGCATGAGAACAGTTTTCACACCGTTGCCTGGCCTTTCTTTCCCTTGGCTCGAACCACTTCCTCTGCCCCTGCGAAAGCCATTAATGGGGGTGTTGTGGCAATCAAAAAATAGCTCTATAAATTTGTCCATTATCTTCAGCCTACGCTTGATCATATCACCAGCTTCCTTGCACTGCAACACGCTGTTACACAGAGGCAACAACTTTTAGAGTAACAATTTTTATTTTCAGTAGTGGCTGGGATCATCAATTCACTGACTGCTCACAGCAATACACTGGCTAGGATTATCTACTCAAGGATCTGCGCTACCTCATCACCCGGTAAACCTAAACAGAGTGTTTAAACCACAGCACTGGATCATTATATTGTTACTGAGCCCATTTACTACAAATAAATATTCAAATAAATAAACGGGCCACTTCGTGTAAACCTATCAGTGTTTTATGACGCAGCACTGCTTCTAAATATGTTCTCAAAAAAGGAGAAAAAAAAGTTTGGTTCAGAGAAATGATCGCAGATCGGAAGTGGGCGGAACGGGGAAAATATGCGTGTGCGTCGGCTGGGGGAGGCTCGCCGGTCTGTCTCTCGTCTGTAGCGCTCAGGTGCGCTTCATCCTCATTCAGAGGTGAAAACTTTCCGAAACCGCTACCATGGATTATAAGATATCAGCAGGCAGTCATTTATGAAAATACAGTGAAATATGTTGAAGCATCGCGGCAGAGTCGGAGGAAAGCCCGATTAAAGCCGTTAAAGTCCTCTGTGACGGTAAGAGACCGAAAACTCAGTTATGTTTTTAACTCGGTGAAACGGGAACTTAAACTTTGGATGTTTGATCATTTGTGCTGTTTTTGTGGCTATAATGTGGCATACATTGCGTCACCTGTTGGTTAGATATGATATAGCAAAGTTTTTTATACATATATTTAAAGTTTTATTTTAATAAGACCTATACATTTTCTCAAAATAGACCAAAATAGGCTTGCCTTCTGTTACTGTTTTCAAATTGAAACTTTTACTCTGAAACATAGCCTGTAAGATGGTAAATGGCCTGTATTTATATAGCGCTTTTCTAGTCCCTAAGGACCCCAAAGCGCTTTACATATCCAGTCATCCACCCATTCACACACTGGTGATGGCAAGCTACATTGTAACCACAGCCACCCTGGGGCGCACTGACAGAGGCGAGGCTGCCGGACACTGGCGCCACCGGGCCCTCTGACCACCACCAGTAGGCAACGGGTGAAGTGTCTTGCCCAAGGACACAACGACCGAGACTGTCCAAGCCGGGGCTCGAACCGGCAACCTTCCGATTACAAGGCGAACTCCCAACTCTTGAGCCACAATCAACAAGATCGTTTATGTTCATTTTAATTTGTCCTGCTGCTGAATAATCAGAGAAGCACATATAACTTCAGTGTGCAAGCACAAAGTGAAGTCATGTTTTAACAACAGCCCTTAAACTGAAACTCTTTGTGCCTCATTCGTACAAATTCATGTGTCCCAGTCTGATCCCCTAGTTGTGAAGTACTTCCATTCCACCAGTCAACCTGGTGGAGTGGAAGTACTGAAGACCCAGGCAAATATGTTGCATTACTTCCTGGGGGATCTGAAATGTTAGTCATCAAATGTTTCCATACAGCCACAGCAAACTCACAAACCGGAAAGACTTTTGCAAAATATGCAGCACACTCTGCTCTCTTGGCCACAGTACAGAGAGGTAAGAAAAAAACCCCAGTTTGAGACATGAAATAAAACCACAGTGAATCTACTGTATACTTTCTGTTTATGGTCAGACTGGAGCATCTTACTCTCTAGCCTGCTTACATAACCGCTGTTTGCTAGACTGCAGGTTGAACATGTGCAAACACTTTTTCTTGTTTTGCCTTATCTTCAGGCAGACTCAAGAAAAAAGTAGAAGAAAAAGAAAACGCAAACAAACACTACGGCTCTCTAAATGACTCCTCAGCACTTTCCATAGCTGATGTAAGGCACAGTAAACAAACTGGGGAAATTGTACCAACAACAGTAGCTACTTTTACCTCTATAGTCCCGCATCCATGTATATAGACAGTGCAGGTACTGTGCGAGCTGTGATGTGCGACGTGATGTGTCACTCAGATGTCATCGTGGTCAAAGGCCCCAGGTGTTGTCCTCAGGTAGCACCAACCAGGGGAGTATTTGCTTTCAGACAAGGACAGCCACCAATGCTCAGCCCTGGGTCTGAGTGTCTCGCTTTCACAAAGATGCTTTTGATATCATAAGCTCAGGACAGCGATGCAAATCAAAACGGCACCGAGATCAGTTTTAACCTGGAGGGCGGTGAAAAGAGAGGATGGACAGAAAGTGGCACTGAAAACGACCTGCTGAGTGAAGAGGAGGGGGAATTTCAGACGGTGCCCAAAGTTAAAAACAAAAAACTGCAAGACAGATTTTCATGCACAAAAAAGTGACTGACTGTAATGATGCAAAGCCAATGGAATTGATAATGAACCATCATTACAGCGGTGGTGATGGATTTTCATCTTCATGCGGATGATGGGAGCGGATTCGAGTTTATTAGCAGGAAAGAATCCTGGCTCTTCCATGCGATCTGGCCTTCCATTCTTCCACTAATTAGATTGATGCGTCTGTTGCCTCGCGTGCTGGAAAACTCCATTCAGAATGAATAAAACCGTGTCACATAATCGCGGGTAAAAAAGATGAACAAAGGGGAGAATAGTGCAAGGCACAAAATAAATGCTTCGAGGCATTTTCATCTAGTCTGTACAGGAATAGTAACTCTTATCCATTTATCCACCCACACAACACAAGTACTTTTGCTCAGTACTTCAAGTCAGCATCAATTTTTTTCTGTAACGTTGAAAAAGTCTGACTGTGTGTTCTTCTTTTGTTTCCCTCTTTGTATTTCTCACCTTATTCTTTAATCAAGGTTTCCACTGACTTTTATCTTTTACTACTCTCTCCTCTCTATCTGGCTCTAAAGCTGGACTCTTAAACTCTTTTTTTCCCCCTCCAGCCTTTCACACTATCTCTCCAACCTTTTCTTCAACCATCCCCTGTTCCCACGTAGCTCACATCCTCTCCTGCTCTCGCCTGTCCTCTTTCAGACCTTTACTTTCTTCTCTTGTCATGTCTGTATCCATGAGGAACCCACCACAGCGCCGGCGCTCTCTAGGTCCCGTCTCGCCCAAACGCATCTACAGAAACCTGTCCTTCAGACTCAGGGGGGGTGGAGAGTCATCTGTTGCCGCCGACTTGGATGCGCCTAAACGCCCCAGCAAGTCTGCAGATGCTGTAAGATATCCAGGTGTCATTCTGAAAGGGAGCTTTGGTCACGTTGACTGAAATGTCATCTGCCTTGGTTTCTGTTATGGTTAAAAACTATGAGATCTCTACTTGACATTACACGCTATCTCTGTGTCACTAACCTCCTGAGACCTGACAATACATTTTGTGGACACGTGTCTCTCAAGGGTATTCCAATAGGCGAGCAGACTCATTGTTAGATGTCTCACGTGTGAGGCTGTCACCATCGTCAAACTGACTCCTACTGTAGTTTGACAGCCACATTTTATGGGAGCAAGAGATAAAAAAAAAAATCAAAGCTAGTTTCAGAAAATAAATCAGTCCTCTGTGACAAAGCATTGTAAGCTTTAAAGCCGACCTATTCGGTTTATCTTATTTCCTGTCATATATTCTGTCATATATGTTATTCATATATTAAATGGTAGATTCGCATACTAAACGTGGTTGTAGTCAGCATATGTCAACAATACAGAAAATACCCCAACAATGAAACGACTATGAGCAAACACTTGGCGACAGTGGAAAGGAAAAACTCCCTTTTAACAGGAGGAAACCTCTTGCAGAAATAGCCTCTGGTTGGGTATTTTAAAACACATTTCTCTTTCTGTTACTGGCTCTGTGTGGCGGCACAAAGAGAGGCACACAGCTATAGCTGTGAGCGCAGAAGCCCGCAACGTCTGCTCTTCATCCCTTCTATTTACGAACCGAGCGGCTGCACAAAAGCTAAATATATAGTAACGACTGATTACTTTGAACTGTGAACTGTGCATGCGTTGTCATGTATGCAGTGCATGGGCAGTTACCTGAAGCTTGCGATTAGTTTATTTAGGGATTGGTTAATTGATTTTCTTGATTGGCTCACAGCCCTGACACACACTGGCAGTTGCTCATAGTTTGATCTCCCAGGTCCCTTTCAAATATTTTTGAGCTTGTTGAGTATGTGTCAAAACACTGTGTGTGCAGGTAAAAATTTATAGTTTTAACATCTGCTTTAAAAAAAAATCAAAACAAAACAAAAAAACTGAATTCTTGAAGTTCAGCATTAAAATTTTCCAGTCTTCTTTTATTTTATTGAGAAATTCCCTAACGTCCACTACACAGGGCATTACATTACACTGGGAAAAAATGCTTTCAGAAAAGGAAATCACTCTCAAGCACCCTCTGTTATATAGAGCTGCTCCTGCTGCTGCTTCATATAATAATAAGAGCAATTCACAAACTTTCCTGGTCTCAGGAGGCTCCTGTATAAAGCATCAGTCGAGGCACCTTTGGTTTATGATTTGATTTGTGTCCGATATCATTCTCCCTTTTAACGCTCCCTTCTCTTTACTGCGGGAAATAAATCTCTCTATCCTTCTTAACCCTCTTTCTCTTTCTCTATCTCGTTCCTCCACCTGCCTACCCTCCCGCGGCCCTGCACCCTTTCTCCTGCTCCCCATCAGTACAAGACCCTGTGGGAGGCAGTGGAAAATGAGGATACACTGGCTGTACAAAGCCTTCTGTCCAGAGACCGCAGCAGCGGTGGAGGAGGCGGAGGCGTATGGGAGAAAGGAGAGAAAAAAGACAGGGACTGGGAGAGGGACCGGGAGAAAGGGGTGAACAGAGTGAGTGAACAGGGGCTGGTCCCCCTGGATGTGGCTGCCCTTACCCACAATTCCCCGCTGCTTCATGTACTGACAAAGGCAGGAGCCAGACACAACCCTGTTTGTAAGTCTTTTCATGTAAAATGTCAAAAGTAATGGTGTAAAATCAGATTCTGTACGGCTTGACTTTAATTCAGATTATGCCCTTTGTCTTGCTTCGTGTGCTCGTCCTGTGCCTCTCAGTGTGCCGACCAGCGGAGTGGGCACTCAAGCTGGACGCTCTGGTGGCCTTGGCAGATAAACGGACAGAAGAGAGGAAGACGGAGTTAGCGAAAAAGGCCGGGGCAGGCCCTCAGGCACAGGCTGATCTTCAGAGGCACATCCAGCTCTGGAGGCTGCGGCAGCAGCTGTACTATCGGATGAGAGAGAACTTCCAGAACACAGGTCAGCGGTCAGCTTGTGGTATTTCACTGTTTCGCTGCTTAGCACTCAAACTCAGATCAGTTTTCTTTCTGTTTTCAGTGAACTCTCGCTCGTTTTTCCCCCTCATTCTTTATTTCTGCTCTCATAATAAAACTTTTTCTGCAGCCAGCGCAGTACTTTCCTGCCAATTTAACTCTACAAAGCCACCCGCCACTGCTGACAAGACGGCAGTGATCAAGTCTTCAACTCAACATCTTGCTTAAGTTTTACTAAAACTCTCCCTCTAGCCTCTTTCATCTCATCCAACATTCAGCAGACTGCCGTATCATCAGCCTTTCAAATCCTCTCCTTCCCTGCACTCCCTCCACTGGCTGCCTGTATCAAATAAACCCTCACAGCTGTAGATTTCAATAGAAATTCACACGTGCAAAAACCTTCAAGACTTCGGCAAATCATGCGTCGACGCATCAGGCAACTTACCATCCTCTGCACCACCTGTTCAAAGCCTTTTCCTCTTGGCTCTCTGTTGGGCTAATTTTTTTTGTCTTATTTTTTTCAGATTTATATTGCAATGTTCCCCGCTGTACCAACTTTAACAGCTCTTTATAAACGTCTCTCCTTAGCTCTCGTTTCATTTCTCTTTCAAGCACAGCCAATTCTCTCTCTGACTGTTTTATTATCGCAGCGTTATTGTAAGGGCAGCCAGGCCCCGGCGCTTGTTTTCATGTGCAGTGAAATTAAACTCACTCTTATTGTAAATCTCGCTGGGTAGGAGAGCCGGATGGCATCTTTAAATATAAAATATGGATGTGTTTTTGTCTGACGACTGTGACTTACTTATGGTAATGTTTTCACTCAAGATTACATCTTAGGCTGAAGAAACGGAAACACAATTAGATTTAATCATCAAACTCTGGCAGCGTTTTAAGGTACAATTGTGATAATAAAAAGCTCCAAGATTGTCTTGAAACAACACAGAGTCTGCAGGGAATACAATTTTCAACCCTGTAAAGCCTGAGCCATGAAATAATGGCCCCAAAATTCAAAGTTTTTGAATCTGGAATGTTTATTCAAGCATCATTTTTCACAAAATCTGGTGTTTTTGTGCAATTTATTTAGGTTTTTCAGGAGAAAGATTTGATGATGATGTAAATAAATAGCGCACAAATACACAAAATTTGTAAGTGTATTTACTGCATACAGTAATTTATTTATTTTTCTGTTTTTAATACAGTTTAATTCACTTTGTCTTGTTGGCCCTTGTGTTGCTGTAACATGTGAATTTCCCCAGTGTGGGATTAATAAAGTCTGTCTATGGTACAGTTGGCCCTGCAGGGTTGACATCAGTCTGGAACAGTCTGATTGCATATCATTTTTCAGTAGCCAGCTGCTAATGCAGTGCTCGTTTTTAACCTTTCTTTAACTGTTGGCAAACCCAGTCAGATGGTTAAAGATTAAATGCTTGGTTGTGGCGCTAAAAAGCACCAGTGTGGGAATAAAAGCCATGGAGAAATAGCTTTTATGTTTAAGAGAATAATAGCCGTTACTGTATCTATCTCCTTTTCTGTTAGTGTGTGCCCTGCCACCAGCTGACCTCACCATAGGCCGAGGTCAGACATCAGTCTGTGGTTGCCGTGATCACCTATTTAAGAAAACCTTAGCTGAGCTAGTGTAAAATAATATGTAGTCTTTCTAAGATAGAGGACAAATATACTAGTGGTTATCAGTGATATCTGTTGGATGTGATAAATTTTCCGGAGTTTATTTGTGTGTGTGTGGTTTTTTTTTTGTCATCAAGTTTACTGCAGTGTGATATTCTGTAAAACTCAGTGCAGTACTTTGGCTGTCTGCATTTGTTCTGTTATTTACTCGTGCTCATTTTAACCCGATTTTTATCTTTTCAATGTTCCACGCAGAGCTCCCGGGCTCCCCCAGTCATGTGTCCATCCTGGTGACGAGCACATCCTCTCTGTTTGTGACAATCAAAGAGCCAGAGGGGGACATGGTGGGGCTCATCACCCGCTACAGAGGTAGGGAGAGAACCAGGCAAGAAGACTTTCATGGAGGATTGGTTGAATGGATGGGTAGATAAAAGGGTCAGTTAGATGTGGGGCAGAAAATGGATCGATTCATGATGGATAGATAAGGAAATTAATGGAGTATAGACTTTACTGGTGCAATTTAATCAAAGTCTTGAAAGTAATTTAAGCCGGCTGACACAGTATCTAGTTTGGGCTGTTTTTGCTGGTCGGTTTTATAGACGTATAAATGTCATGCTTCGCGGCCAAGAATAGATTAAGCCCAGATGCAGCAAGTTCCTAAACCTGTAAACACTCACGTCCTTAAGTTATCCCTCACGAGGGGTTTTGAGCAAAGCCAGAGAATAATCTATCTGTGGGATTGTTTTGCATTCACAGTCGAATGGAGCACCTCGGCCAGCTTCAAACGCATCCTCGGCACGGCCCAAGTTATAGAGACCAAGAACCCCTCCTACGTTATCAAGGGGCTGACGGCAGTAAGTCGCCCACAGTCACACGTATTCACAACCACAGATAACAGCTGCAAATGCACAGATGCTGCAGACACGCACAGAAACTGACACCTGTAATTTCTCAGAGGCACATAATCAAGCAGACGGGTATAAAACACGTGCTGCAGCTCTGCACCCACACACACTGTGTTTATTGCTCCTCCATCACTATCTTCTGCACTGAACCACCTCTCATAAGAGTACACTTATCAGCAGGCTCACTTTAACCAGATGAATTAATAATGAGAGCGCCGTATGGCTTCTTGGTTAATGCTCGGTGATAATTTGGCAGGTCTGCTGTTTCTCCAAACACAGGGAGTGCATTACTTCGTGAGAGTGAGCGCCTACAACGTGAAAGGATGGGGCCCGCCTCAGTGCTCCACTCCAGCCAGCGCTGCCCCCTCCAGTGAGTGTGCAGAACTACACAACTTTGATGAATGTGGATTTTGAAGCTTCGAAAGAGCTCCATTCTTTCCCTCTTTGTCCCAGTGTAATAGAATTACTTAGCTGACATTAAGCTTGATGTGAAAGAAGTCCAATCCTCTCGTGGCTTGTAGATTAATGAGTTATTAAAACGTGGAGACTTAAAGACGGCAACACGAGTCAATGGGCCTTGCAGCCGTGCCGCTTTGACTTTGAATTTTTGGCTCGTAATCTTTCTTGGACGCCACCCACCCCTATCGCTGGGCTTACTTGCTGTTACTTTCTACTTCTAACAAAAGCCAGAGCTGCCAAGCAAGGATTTGTAATGGGGAATAAAGGCTGAAAATATTGATGTCAAAGCAAACACTGGTCAGTAAACAATCACAGCCAGAGTGTAATAGATTGCCCAATTTATCGTAAAGGAGATTTGTTGTGCTTTTCCTTATTTTCTGTCACATATGCTGTTACAGTAGACAGTATATCATATCAATCATGATAAGAAATCCCTCTGAACCCAAAACTCAGGCTTCAGGCAGTTTCTTTCTATACGTTACTATATAATGTCAACATGCACACACACAGGTGGGTGCAGAATCCCCATCCGCCTGCTGTTAATACCTTGAGATTGAGGGGCTTCACTAAGACCCAGTATAAGATCAGTAGGAATTATTCTGTCAACCTTGAGATGGAAGTGAGCGGAAATTAAATAAATAAATAAAGATTCACTTTAAAAACACACACACACGCAAAAGATCCCCAGCTTAAATAGATACATGATTCGAGCGAGTCACAATGAATCAACTTCAATTTCAACTTTCACAGCATACAGACGGTCTCTCATGGAGACGCTGTCGCTTCCTAATCACCAAAAGATTAAAAAAAAAAAAAAGCGGCACTCAGGAGTCGCTTGCAAATTATTTCTTGCTGTCTTAGCTGATTTTCCTAATTGCATAGAAGTGAAAGCCACAATCTGCTTCTCTCTGCCTGTCCTGTGCAGGTTGGAGAGAGTGCGCTGGTGTAAAGTCACAGCTCAGAAATCACGAGGCCCTCGTGAGGAAGCTGCTGGAAGATGCCAAGGAGTCGCATCTTAGAGGATATTGCATAGGTAACGTGAGACCTCTGGTTTTTTTATGCTTTGGTGCATTGGGTCCAAGTGCACATGTTGTTGCCGTTGTGTGTGTGTAATTATACTTGCACAAAATTGAGCTTTTATTGAAATTCTTATGTGTTGTATTTTCAGCCTTGCCTTAAGAATCTCGTGTGGTATTCAGATGTTCATGTTGTTTTAAAAATAATTTGAAACACATCTTAAAATTATAGTAAAAGAGAATGCAAAGTTGTTCTTAAAGTTGTTTGCACAATCTGCTTTTTCATTTAACCTCATATTTTCTCCCAGAACTCAAAAAAATTGATTTCAAGAAGTCAGTTTTGTCAGATACAACATCTTTATCTGAATTTTGTTTATATACTGATAGGGTAGTTTGCATGTAGGAGTTTTGTGATGTGTTTAAGGAGCCGTCAGTGGGCGATCGTGGCTCAAGAGTTGGGAGTTCGCCTTGTAATTGGAAGGTTGCCGGTTCGAGCCCCAGCTTGGACAGTCTCGGGCGTTGTGTCCTTGGGCAAGACACTTCACTTGTTGCCTACTGGTGGTGGTCAGAGGGCCCGGTGGCGTCAGTCTGTCAGTGCGTCCCAGGGCAGCTCTGGCTACAATGTAGCTTGCCATCACCAGTGTGTGAATGGGTGGATGACTGGATGTTTAGAGCGCTTTGGGGTCCTTAGGGACTACTAAAGTGCTATACAAATACAGACCATTTACCATCTGAGGGGTTCTACCTGTTCAGGGACTTTCTTACATTTTGTCCCATGCCAGTATTTAATATCTAAAGAAAATATTAATTCTGTGTTCTTTAACTGTGGTGGTTTACATGTTCAAAGTAGCTGTGTTTTCCGTTCAAGATGTGTGCAAACAGTCAGAAAATCAGATTATTTGCACAAGCCTTTAATGTGCATACTCGACAACATTTTATTTCTACTTCTCACCATTTATATCAGCAGCATGCGCTAGAGATGTCAGCTCCTTTAAATACAAAGAGAAAAGTCTTTTCCCTGCCTTCACCCAGTCAAGTGTCGTGCGTGCACAGTGAATGTATTTTGGGAGATAAAATGAATTTCATCCAGTCTGATCCTCCTCGCCTCCTCTCCACAGAGAGCTCGAAGCCCCAGAGTCCCAGCAAGCGTCTGTCAGTGTCTCGAGGCATCAAACAACTGTTCCAGTCCGCCACCAAGTTTGTTCGTTTCCTACAGAGGTAGCGCTCAGTCTCTCTTACCTATCCCACTGTGCCCTGAGGGTATCACAAGTAATGGATTAAATGCAATCCCATTAGAGCAGCATAGGCTGCAAAGTTGAAAAGCCTTATCTCTTACTGTTATTGCAGAGAACAGTAGTCACATTAGAGCCACTGTAGCTGTTAGTAAAAAGGTCTTTTGAACAGAACGGTGGCTGTAATCACTGGACTGTGGCAAGTGGCAGGTGACTGATAAATCCTTCATCCTCCCACAAGCGATCCGTCGACCACACTCACCACATCAGAAGCTAGCAAAGTACAAAAGATCGTGCTGCATGATTATGTTCATGAATATGAACCACAGTGAAGGTTAAAAAAAAAAGAAAACTTTGGTAGTGAACAGAGAGAAGTTGACTGTGTTTGGACCCCTGAGTAATTTAAAAAAAAAGAGACCATGTTTCCTACTGGACTGTCATGTTGGTCTATGAAACCAGCCTCTGTGCTTTTGCTTTACTTGAGGGATTATAAGCTGCTTTGACAGTAATAAGTGTTTGAAAATCCACTGGGTGATTCAAAAAATAAATTGCTGTCAAGCCACAAAATTGATCTTTTTCAGCTATAAACTTTCCCCCCGGAGGCATTGCTTTTTATTGTTTCTTGTAATTTTGCGGTCCGCGGTGACTTGTGAAATTGAAAGCAGCGTGTGCACTTTTTCTGACGATATCTGCGTTTTCTCAAATTGATCCGGTCAGGGGGATGTACTTGGCGACTGTGTTCTACCACAAGGATAACATCCTGGTCACAGCCGAAGATCAGATCCCACTGGTGGAGATCCAGTGCTGCTCCACCTCCATCACCCAAGACTTCCTTTGGCTTGCCAAGGTGAACTGTTACATAGCTTGTTGACTCACTGTACAAGTAATTGAATGATCACAATTCATAAATATTAAATATATTTACAGAAAATGAATCTCAGTGTGATTTTTCTGCTTAAATTGGGTGTTCGGTTTTTCTTGTAGCTGTCCTGTGCATGGCAGCAAGTGCCCTGGCTACAGCAAGGGCTTTCCTCCGCTCACTCATCTCCCTCCTCCCTCCTTCAGAACAGACACAACATTTTAAGAGCTGTTTCCCAGCTGCAGGTAGGAAGTTAAGCAGCTTATTGTTAAGATAAGAAGCACCAAAATGGGTTAATTGCTATTTTAATTACTTCTTTACATCTCTTCCTCCTCTTCCTTTCCTTATTTTTGCCATGCTTTCCTCTGTCCGGCTACACAACTGCGCCCACAGATCCCCTGTTTGGCTGAATTAATCTCCAATGCACTTATACTTTTTAATCCTTGGTTTCTCTTGTCCACCTCTCTGATGTCAGTCTTCTCTGGGAGCAGTGGACCTGGGCCAGATCTACTATGAACCCCTGAAGGATCGGCAGGGCAACGTACTGCTAGTCACTCTGAAGGAATTTCCAAACACTCCCAGGTAAGAAAAGGTCAAAGAAAAAGGGCAGAGAGCACCAAAAGGGCTTTAAACTAATTGGGCAAATACAATTTGGAAAAGTTAGAACCCTGGAAAATGTAAATAAGGGCAGAATGCAAGAATATGAAAATCCCATAAACCCATACTGAATACGTGAGAAGACACAGGAAACATATTTGTTTAAACTGAGACATTTTGACAGGGGTGGGAAAGTAAAAAGAAATGTTTGGAGGAACATTTTGCAATTAATTAGGTTAAATAGTAACAGGTCAGTAACACGACTGGGTATAAAAAGAGCATCTTAAAGAGGCAGAGTTTCTCAGTAAAGATGGGAATGTAGTCAGCATTCTGTAAAAAACTGTATCTGGAAATTATGAAAAGAAATCTGAATAATGTTCTGAAATTAAAATGCAAAGACTTTGATGATATCATATTATTATTAGAGAATATGGAGAAATCTCTGTGTGTAAGGGACAAGACTGAAAATCTGCCCTCAGGCAACACTGCATGAAAAACAGATGTGATTCGTCATGGAAATCACTGCATAAGCTCAGGAACACTTCCATAAATCACTGTCTGTGAACGCACTTGGCGTCCACACAATTCAGGTTAAAGCTCTATCATGCAAAAAGAAGCCGTATTTGAAAATGATTCTGAAATGCCTCTGTCTACTCTGGCACAAAGCTCATTTGAAATAGACGGAGACAACGCGAAAAAACTGTTCTGCTGTCAGGTGAAGGTGGTGAAAAGCAAAAATCTTTTTTGGAGAACGTGGACACAACATCCTCTGGACTAAAGAGCAGAGGCACCATCAGCACTCGGATCAAACGCCTGCATGTCTGATGGCATTAGTTTGCATCAGTGCTGATGGAATTGACAGTTTGCACCATATATAAAAGGTTTTAGAGGAATGTGCAGTGTGCTCTGGTCCAAATTATGTCTTTTTCAGGTAAAGGCTAAACCACATACTGCATTTATTATAACAGCATGGCTTCATAGTAGAAGTGCTAAACTATCCTGTCTGGCTGTCCAGGCTTTTCACCTGCTGAAAACATCTGGCACGTCATGAAATCATAGTTTCAGAATTTACCAGGAAAAAAAACTTCTATCACACTATCACAACAAAAATGACCTTTGTTTGCAGTCGGTGGTAGCGTAATTAGGTGTCAAGCTGGGCATGTTTGGAAGTCATGCTGTACAATATCTTTGGGTTATACAGCCTGTCAGCTGGTTGTTGGTGGGGTACTGGCTTTGCTATTCTTGATGAATCGACCTTTTCTTTGGTGGTTCCACGTGGTTGCATTTCATTTTTCCCTGGCTTGTCTGCTCTAGCCCCCCCGACCCCCCGCTCCACTGGATGCCTCTGGCACGCCTGGAAAAGAACCGCAGCAGAACGCCTCTGCTGCCTGAGCCCACCGCCATGGACATGCTCGCTGAGCAGCTCAAGGTGAGGAGAGGAAAACAGTCGCACCCAGCAGCGGCTTTCAACAATAGCGCATTGGGCGCTGAGTTTTACTGAGCCACTAGTTTACCTCCTGTGCTGCTAACCCTGAAAAAGCACTGAAATTAATTTGGGATCCCCAAACTGAATTAGCTAACAACACATAGTGAGGCAGGGGGAAATAAGTCTCATAAGCTTTACATCCTATTAACAGATCTTAACATTTCGCTCTCTTTTGCACCGTATCTCTTTGTCTCTGTTCTCCAGGAGAAGCTGTCCTTTCACAGGCACAGCCTCCAGTGGGCCCAGCCGGGTCTGTATGTGGGCATCCTGAAACTGTGTAGCTCGGTGGAACAGATCAAGGTGCTGGTGCCTCAGAGGTTGCCCAGTTTACTCTGCCACACACGGGTTCGGCACAACGCGCACGTGACCAGGTAACGTAACTTGACCAGGTGATATCTGTGTCAGTCCCTTGATAGACTATGTTGACGTTCATCAGGTTATTGCAGTATTTTTACAACTTTATCTGGAAAACAACCGTCGAAAAAGATATACTATTTTAAATGATCTGCACAAACAAGTGCAGTATCTATACAAATGTTAGGGCTTCAACAGGCAGTGATACTGGATTGTTTTTGGACCTCTCTCCTTACTTATTATGCCCGTTTTGTTGACTGTGTTTTTACTGTGTGGCAGAGAGGAGTGGACGTGGCTTCAGAGTCATGTTTACACTGCAGCCAATGGCGGTGTTCAGAGTCTGTTGGACGCTGAGGACGAGAGCACGATGGAGAGCAGCAGTATGGAGGAATTCGTCAGGTCTCTGAGAGCAGCAGTCACACATCTCCTGACGAAGCTCAACATCCCCCTCTACAGGGTAAACACTACTTTCCAGCCACCTCATATTTACCTGAAACACCTGAAATTCTCTGTCAGACTATTATGAAGAGAAATAATCTTTTAAACTGATTTTCTTTGTCCGCTTTATGTTGTTTTATCAGCACTAGCTCTTGATCCAGCGGAAGGATTTTCTGTTTCTCATCTGTATTTGAATAATTGTGTTTCTCACAGGCGTATCAGTACGGCGTGTACACCCAGGAGTTGCTTCAGTTTGGGGATAACCTGTCAATGCTGCTGCTGCTGCCTCCCAGTGAGGACTTCAGCTCCAGTTACTGGCCTCTGGTGGGGACCAAGGAGCCCGGCCTCACCATGCCTCTGCAGATCTTTGAGCTGGGTAAGTGGAAAACTATATATCCAGTGGATCTATTTAACAATGGTAGCGCAGAGTGTTTCAGTGATGAGAAAAGGGACCCAGAAAAGGCGAGCTAGACTGACACATACCGTCTAAATGAAACTACAGTTTTAAATGTTAAATAAATCCCTGCAAAGATATGCAGAAAGCACACTGAGGCACAATGTCTAATGCAGTTCACTGATCTCCTCTCATTAAAGCTAGAGTAGAGTGCACTGATAAATTCTGTGGCTTTTTCCTCCTGGCTTTGATGAAGTCATTTGTCTTTCCTCTCCTCTCTGGCTTGTAACCCAGTTCACTTCTGGACATATGAGCGGGATTTCCTCTCACAGTACTGTCAGGCCTGGGTAAGGCTGGAGCTGGACACTCACCTTGCCCAGCAGGCTCTACGGGAAGCGCTGGAGACCAAAGAGGTGCAGGAAGCCCGGGAGCGGCTGAACCACATCAGTGGGCTTTCACAGGTGAGATCCTGTGACACGTGGTTTATATTTGCTTCCACTGTTGCCAAATCCACATTTCAGTTGACTTAATTATATTAAAAAAAGTAAAGTAAAGATTTCATAATGAAAGTGAATTAGAGACAAACGCTTTACTGTCTCTACTGCCTGTTTTTTATGTTTCATTAGCGTCTGGATGTGGTCTGGAGGGATGCCCGCTGGATTATGGACTGTCTACAGTGTGTTCGGTCCAAACAGTGGGTGGGGGCGGTGCCTTTAGGCCTGGTGATGGGAGGAGACCCACCACCATGTCCTGATGGTGAGGAAGAGGAGAGTTTGACTGTCCGATTGTCATGGCCCCATCGATTAGCACAGAGAGCCATTACAGGTACTGCAGTCATGCTAGTGTACACATGTAGCACTGAATACACAAAAACATTATTTAACATGAATTTAATTACTTATTTACATAATTTTAAAATCTGTTGACTTTCCCCTATAATGGCCTTTAAAGTTTGCATGTTAAATGTAAAAGTTGTGACAAATGACTGGATAGATCAACTGCCTTCAAAGACCTGCTGTGGAAGAGAGCCTGAGATTGATGATAACCAATGATTGAATGTGGAGTGGTGTATAAACACATAGTGAGTGAAAAAATGTGAGTGAAGAAGACAAATTCAGAGCATCACGGGAAGCCCCAGCAGCCTAACTAAAGGAGGATTCAGGGTCACCTGATCCAGATCATTTTATTTATAAGATTAATTATATGTTTAAATCTTATTCGATCAATCTGAAAAGCAGCAGCAGAAAGCAGTTGCGGATATTTATACTTGGCAAAACAGAAAATATGTCTGCTAGTCAAAACACTTGAGGGAAAATTGAATATTACAATGAACTGTTACCATTGCACTGTCATAATAACCGCTGTTACAAGAATTAAGTGTAATTTGTAGAGCAAATGATGCTTTAAAACAAAGATAAATACTTTCTCTTTCTCGACCTTATTTTCTTCGTGCTTCTCTTTCAGAGAATTCGGGCAGTGCGACTCCGCCAAACATCGTCACCGCTGAGGTCTCAGCTCCAGCTATCCCTGCAGAGGCTGCGCTGGTGTTGATGGAGGGTGTCGTGAAGGGAGGGTACCCTGTAGACATCACCACTCAGTTGCCTGCAGACTTGGCAAGTTCTGGCCAGTCAGATTTGGGATCTGGAAATGCTTTAATGGAGTCTGGATTGAAGCCTGCTGCTGTTGCACAGCTGGAAGTGGACTATCCAACTTTGGACACACAGGAGTCCTACAGCATCACTGAAGTAATCCGGCCGATGGAGATGGCAGAGTTGGTGGACATCTTGCCAACGCTGAGTCTCATTGAGGAGGAGAACCCCTCATGCCCATCCACGCCATCAGTAATGGACATGCTAGAGAGCTTTGGACTGGACATTGGTGAAAGAAACTCCATCTTTGAGTTTGGGAATTCAGACCCAGTGGATGGAAGCAGCTGCCCGTTGTCACAAGAACAATACACGCCTGCCTCTTACGGCACGGTGAATGGCGCAGATGGTGATGCGCCTGTTTCCACAGACGTTCCTCAAGACAAAGCAGAGACTCAGAAGCTTCCCAGTAAGGGGGCGTGTCTTCCAGTAAGGAATCAAGTGGAGTGGGAGAGACCCTCTAACAGCCCATCCTGATGTCAGCTTAAACACCTGGATCCTTCAGACTTTAGTGTGAATTTACATGCAGAAAATCCAAATTTGACCCTGTGACTTAGACATTCTCCTTGTTTCCTGATCTTAAATCAGTGTTTTAAATGACAGGCAGATACAAGCTCATATCGCACACTTGTCACACCCAAGATAATGGAAAATACGGGAAATGAAAAGGAGGCTGTGTGGATTTTTTCCCTTTTTTTTTGCACATTTCTTTGGCTTTAGTTTATCTTTTCTAATATAGAGTCCATTTAACCTTGTTAGGTGGAAAAATTAAGCTATATTGTTGCTGTTATGACTTGAAAACCCATTATTCACTACAGCACAAAAACATCCACGCTGCTGCTTGTCGGAGCTGTAAACAAACCCATTAAATTCCCACAATTCAGTCAAATGGAAGCATTTGCTTGGCAGATTAAGAAAAGCTGTCATACTTGCATGTGTAACTGAATAATTACGGCTGCGTTTGGTTTGGTTCGAAGCGGTTTCTCTGGTTTATTTACCACAGAGAGGCAAACTGAACGAGAGCGCTGAAAGCATATTAGAATGTAAGAACACAATAGGATATAATGGTCTTGCCTTTCAGCTCGGCGTCTTTCAATGAAAGTCAGTATATGGCCATTTTAATGAGACGCTTTTTCAAATTAAACTTCTTTGTGCGTTGCCACAGTTAATACTATTATGGAAGTGCAATATGTTAGGCATAAAATACAAATGCTTGAGTCGGTTAGCCAGCCTTGAGAGGCTGAATCAGCGTGCGACCTCATAAACGAGCTGTAGTAATGAATGTACTATTAATGAAATGACATCTAAACATCCCAAACATCCAGATAAATGAATTTAGAGGCCGTTTGTATCTCCTACGTGTCGTCACTTCTAGGAGAAAATCAATGCCTGCATGTCTGATTTCAAAAGCCCCTGCACTCTCTGACAGCTGCTAATGCACTCCTGCTTGTTTGACATGTTATCTCTCTCTGTACTTGTTAAGGCTGGAAATCCATCATAGTTTAATGCAATTTCAAATCACTCAGAATGACTTCAAGCGCCCATTTGATGCTGGAAGATGGTGCACTTACACAGATTGTTAATTAAACAAAGAGGAGCGCGGAGTTTGACTTGAGATAAGCAGCTTGGTATTTTAATCGCACCCCCATCCCTTTATGATAAAACGAAGGCGTAGAAACATCAGCTTTGAACGGTATTTGGTTTAACAATACAATCTAGTGGAGCGATCTGCTGAGAATGTCCCCCCACTGATGTGTCGAAATCATTCGTCTTAAAAGAGCAGATAAAGGACTACAGCAGCGTGATGTTCAAATTCTTATTAAGATAGAGCCGGCTCTGACAAACTTTGAATAGTTACAGGTGGGATCAAAGCAGAAGTTTTTTCCCCCTGTGTAATTTAGTGGGAAAGCATTTATGGTATTTAATGTGTATCAGAGGAAGCTTGGTCACCATACATCAGTTAGAGCACATCATTGATCTTGTGCTTTAAATGCTCAGTCTGTGTGTGAGGAGGTGAAAAGTGTTGGGATGGTGAAAAGTCATATCAGGTCGACCTGACCATACAGAGGGGAATCTGCCCCCTTTGGTAACTTGATACATTTTTAGATGGAAGAAGAGTGAACTGGTGTTTGCTCTGAAGATGATGGACCATAGATGGCTGTTTACTGACATCTAGTGGTCAAAATTATTAAAACTCTCTTCAATTTGTGGCTAATATGCGAGTTTTGGCATTCGATTCATGCTTTTCTGATGTTTACAACTGGCTGGAACATAGATGCAATGCAATAATGAATAATAAGAGAAATGTTAAGTAAAGTGAAAACAATCAAAACTATTTATCCTGTCACACTCAGATCTGCAGTTTGTTGTGTTTATCACAGCAGGGCTCACAGTAGTTACTGAAATATCTTTTGTTTCAATAAATAGCCCGCTCTTAATTTTAGTGTGCTTTAAAAATGATAACACTGGCATCAGTGTTGGTATTAACTACTGGTATTAGCTCATCTTAATGACTTGCTACTGTTTTGGTGTCATGTATTTACTGTGTAATCTGTGGCCTGCAGTTTAGGTTTCTCTTTAAGTGGCAAAAGACAAGGTAGGAAATTTTACACCACAGGGCTAACTCTGGCTTATTTAGTTATTTTCCTGTTTGTGAATAAGCACAGTCCATTTCAAATAAATCAAAATTAAATCAAAATGTTCAGAGTTTCAGATCTTTTCCAAAGCTCCATGTCCAAAAAGGTAGTTTAAAATGTAAATAAAAACAATGCAAAGATTTGCAACTTCCTGGCCCATATTTCACTCACAGTTAAACAGAGAAAACCTATTAAACACATATAAGTGTTTAAACTGAGCATTTTCAGAAAAAAGTGTGGCACTTTTGAATTTGGTGGCAGCAATACGTAGCAAAAAGTTGGGCAGAGGCAACAAAAGACTGGAAAATGAAGTCATAGTAAGAAACAGCTGGAGGAGCATTTCGCATCTAAGAGCACCTTTGGGGGGCAGAGGTTCGAATAATTTCAGAATAATGTTCCTCAGTGTAAAACTGTGAAAACTCTGAATGTTCTCATAATAACAGCACATAAAATAGAAAGTTTCAGAGAATCTGGAGAAAAATCTGCTCAAGGGACAAGGCTGAGAATCAGTAGAAGATCTCTGTGATCTTTGGACCCTCGGGCAGCACTGCATTAGAAACAGGGATGTTTCTGTCATGGAAATCACTGCATGAGCTCAGAGACGTGTCCAGAAGTCTGAAGTTCACAGAAGTCTGTGAACATAGTTCATCATGGCATCCACTAATGCAGGTTACTTTATTAAAAGAAGAAGCCATATGTGAACATGATTCAGAAACACTGTCTTCTTGGGGCCAAAGATCTAAAACAGACTGAGGCAAAGTGAAAAAAACTGTTCTGCAGTCAGAAAAAACAAAATTAAAATTTTTTTGGTGAACATGGACTACCACATCTGGACTGAAAAGAAAGGACCATCCTACTTGTCATCAGCACTCAGTTCAAAGCCTGCATCTCTGATTGTATCATGGTACATCAGCTTGCACATCTGTAAAAGCACCATATGGTCCCATCCAGATGACATGTTTTGTTGGGAAGGCCTTGCATATGGACAATCCTAAACTACATACTGCATCTATTATAACATCTTTGTAAAAGAAGACTCGGGCGCTGAACATGCTGATGAAACAAAACATATGACAAAGAAGACCCAGGACTGTAGAACAGCTAGAATCACATATCAGACAAAAAGGGGGAAACAGCTGGTCTCCTCACTTTCCAGATGTTTACAGACTAGTGCTGAAATGCTACACGATAAGGAACATGGCCCTGTCCCAATTTTTTTGAGACATGTTGCTGCCACCAAACTCAAAATGAGCTAATATTTTTCTTAATATGGTTAATTCTCCCAGTTTTAACATTTTTCTTTAATGTTTCTATTATTAATAAAAATGTTTGGAGTCTGCCAAAAGTGTGACTTTGGTCTGGAGACTGGTGAGGATAACTTAAAACACCATTAGCCCTGAACCGAAGAACTAAAGGCTTTTGTTAGTTTCGTTACGTTAGGATATTCTAATAATTGTTAATAGACGGAAATAGTATTTCTGTCTTTTTGGTGAAATTGACGTTGATGCGTTCATTATGTGAGGATTCACTGCCATCTAGTGGTCACAGTTTGAAACAACAGCGGGCGACCGTGGCTCAGGGGGTTGGGAAGCGTATCTGTAACCGGAAGGTCGCCGGTTCGATCCCTGGGCTCTCTGTCCTGGTCGTTGTGTCCTTGGGCAAGACACTTTACCCTACTTGCCTACTGGTGCTGGCCAGAGGGGCCGATGGCGCGAAATGGCAGCCTCGCTTCTGTCAGTCTGCCCCAGGGCAGCTGTGGCTACAACCGTAGCTTGCCTCCACCAGTGTATGAATGCGAGAGTGAATGAATAGTGGCATTGTAAAGCGCTTTGGGTGCCTTGAAAAGCGCTATATAAATCCAATCCATTATTATTATTATTATTATTATTATTAAATTTGTATCAAAAGATCGAATTATTATTTCTCACTCGTGTTGGCCATTGTATTGTCACAGAGCTCCGTTAATAACACTTTTCTGCAGTTTTCACTGCAAGCTAACACGTATCCCTCGTGTTATCATTTTTTGTGGGTTTGGTTACACTGTGCGTCAGGGTGGCAGTGTGCAATAGTGATGGGATTTCCGGCTCTTTTTAGAGACCCGGCTCTTTCGGTTCGACTCACTAAAAAGAGCCGGCTCTTTCGGCTCCGAACCGGCTCTTCAGGTTGTTTTGTTGCTTTAATTAATTTATTATTAACAATAATATAAAATTATGCACAAAAGGAATTACTAACGTAAAAACAAGTGGTTTTATTTATATATGTTTATATATAAATATATGCGGTGGCCCCTAGAGACAAAACACGTACAAACTCCAAAACACATTTCTAGCATGAACTGAACTTCCAAAGCAGAGCTACTAGATCACTTAAATTACACAATTGAAAGCATGTGTGTATTGTTTGTGTATTTATACACAGGCACTCATATATATATTCAAATAATTTAAAAAAAAGTTCATTTACCTGTTACTACCACACACCAAATCCGGTCGTTGGTACTTGCTGGCTTGTGTAGTCACAAGATAACAAAGGCTCAACACTGCGCCCAGCATCCTGGAGCACTTCTGTTGTCTTTTGTACATGTTTTGAGTTTTTATGTGCTTCTGAGTTTTTACGTGCTTCGGAGTTTGTACGTGTTTTTACGTGTTTTGGAGTTTTTACGTGTTTTGGAGTTTGTACGTGTTTTTACGTGTTTTGGAGTTTGTACATGCTTCAGAGTTCGTACGTGATTTGAAGTTTGTATGTGCTTTGTCTCTAGGGGCCACCGTAAATATACTTTTATTTATTCACTCCACATAAAATGTAATAAATAAATCATATAATACAAAAATCAACTATTCACATTTCAAGTTTTAACTATTTAAATTTTCAGCTTTTTCCTTTCACAAATTTAAAGTGAAAAGAACACAAAACACTGCAAACCACAACACAATTAAATATAAATTATAATATGAAAACAAAAAGAACATGCATATTCTCTGTCATATGGACCTGCATGAATAAACTTTCTCAATCCTTTATCATCTGCAACCGAAAATAGTTGTGGATGATTACTATACCTTTCTAATGTTGTTGTCCCTGCCTCTCTTTCTCTCTCTCTGGCTCTGTTCCTGTGCTACTGAGTGTAACTACCGCCCCTCCCCCCTCTGCCCAGCGTAAAGCACAAGGCTCGCGTGCAGAGTGAAGCGGAAAAAAAGTGCGAGAGAGAGGCTGAGAGAAAGAAAGAAAAAAAAAAACCCCACGTGACGGCTCGCGATAAGGAGCCGGCTCGCGTCGTTCACGTCAAAGAGTCGGCTCTAAGAGCCATTTCGTTCGCGAACGACCCATAACTAGTGTGCAAGCAGCGCCTCTCTGCTCCACCACAGATTGCAGCTGCATTGAAGCACTCTGCGGTCAAATGATCTAGAAACACGAGCGTATCTCAGAAACAGCCAGTCTCTGTCTCTCTCCAGGATTTCAGCTATTTTTAAAAAAACATTTTGAAGGCTTCACTACAGTTTCTCCATCAGAATGTCGTCATCTGAAAGTGCTGCGTCACATGAAGGTATGCCCATTACACTTGTGTTGCATTACTTTGGATTAGCAAGCTGTGAACGATCAAATCACTTACCCTTTGAAATGTAAATGTGCCTACATGATTTAATATTATATGTGTTGCCTGGATGTGCATGCATTATATTAATGTCAAAGGTAATTATGACACACACATGACTCTCTGTTTGGCAGTCAGTGAAGCATCAGCCCCCACATCAGAGGCTGAATCTCTGAGGATCGTTCTGCTGGGCCGGACCGGGACAGGCAGAAGCTCCTCTGGCAACACCATCCTGGGAAGGTCTGCGTTCCTGGTGGACGTGTCCCCCTGTTCTGTAACCGCACGATGCAAGAAACAGAGCGGGATAGTGGGAAGGCGGAGTATCTCCGTCATTGACACTCCCGGGCTCTTCCACACACACCTGTCTTCTCAGGAGGTTATGGCAGAGGTGGGACAGTGTGTTGGTTTCTCTTCTCCGGGACCCCACGCCTTCTTGGTGACACTGCAGCTCGGCAGGTTCACCCATGAGGAGAGGGAGGCCTTTGAGTGGATCAAAGCTAGATTAGGGCCTGGAGTAATGAGGTTTACGATGGTGCTGTTCACCTGTGGTGACCAGCTGAAGGGGAAACGCATCGAGGACTTTCTAGAGGAGAGCCAGGAGCTGTCTGAGTTTGTCAGCAGCTGCTATGGAGGATATCACGTCTTTGATAACAGCAGGCAGGAGGAAACAGATGAATGTTCACATCAAGTCATGCAACTTTTGGAGAAGGTGGACCAAATTGTGGCTAAGAATGGAGGCGGTTGCTACAGCGATGAGATGCTGAAGGAGGCTGAAGGTGCCATAAGGGAGGCACATGAGAGGATTCTGGGTGAAGCTGGGCACGTGGTGGAGTCTATTCAGACAGAGGCTGAGGTCACAGAGGGGCGGCTGCCAAGATTGGAAAAGAAGTGGGAGGATGAGGAGAGGAGAAGGGAGGAAGAGGAGGCCCGGAAGAGAGCGGAGAGGCTTTTCTGGTGCGAGCTGGTGACCGCCCTGGGGAAAGGTGCTGCGGAGGGGGCAGGGATCATGGGAAAGGACAAGGGGAAAGGGAAAGCTGTGAAGAAGGCGAAGGTGGTGGAGAAAGTGGCAGCTCTGGCTGCGTCTCCGCTCTCTGTCAGGTCGGCTGCGAAAGCAGTGGGAGGGGCCGTGAGAGAAGGAAGCAAGGTGCTATACAAACACAGAAAAACTTTACTGCGCTGAAAGGTAAATCAAAGAGACAGGACACAACGAAACCCACGTGGTGAGGACAAGTCACTTGATGTAAGACCAGCTGGACTTCTTTAGGTTTTGAAGACGTTTCGCTTCTCATCCAAGATGTTTCTCTAGAGAAGGGGTCAAATCCCTACCAGTGGTTTATAGCCCGAGACCATCCACCAGGTGCTCTAGGGATGAAAAAGCCTCCTGGATGAGAGGCGAAGCATCTTCAAAGACCTAAAAAAGCCAAGCTGCCATTTTCTCAAGCTCCACCATGACCTGGATGAATGAGAACCTACAGATGCATCACTTAACTATGATTGTGTTTCCATTGTTCAACACCACAAGCGCACCACACACGCACTCTTAGACTATACTGTGAAATACGAACTCACAGCACAATAAAGTCACAAAAAAAAAAAAGTCCAGTTCATCTTATTATGACTTCACACATTTGTATTTGTCAAAAATAGGTTAGTTCGCTACACAGATACAATACATTAAAAAACAATTTTCCCATCATTTCCACCCCCGACACAATGGCGTGATTTGGTTAAGGTAACAACACAGGAAGATTTAAAAATAAGAAGAACTGTTTAAAACATTGCAGCAGTTACCTTATCCGTCTTTGGCTTCATATAACAAGTGACAACATATTTTAGCCCTTTATTCTCTTCTGTACAAATGCACTGACACACAAAAGATGACGAAGGGATTCATCAGTTTGCAGCTGGCAGTGAGGAAAGGAAATGGTTTGCATACAACGCAGTGACCTATTCAGGGAGTGTCTAACAGCACAGAGTGAAAAAGGACAACACGCCGTAAAAAGATCGGGGAGCACAAATGTACAAACACTACCATATTTTTAAAGACTATGTGAAATGTGAAGGATTTATACTGAAAGAGAACTACGTGTAGTCCACCTGAGTGCTGTACAAAAAACACTGCAGCTACATTTTTGTGCTCAAAATACTCTTGATTGTTCAGGATGTAAATGTAAGCACCTCCAGAGTCACAGTCACCCTCAGCTTCCAAAGAAAAACAAAAAACAAAAAACCCACAAGCGTGCACAAATATTGTTTCTGTACTGCTGTTGCTCACTTGCCTGGTGCATATTAGGGACACACTTCCAGTGTCGCACCTGCATCTTATGGACTAATAAAACAACCATGTAAACTCCTGCAAATGTACAGACTTAAACCCAAAGAACCGATCAGACAAAAAAAGAAGAAAGAAAAAAATGGTCTAAACTACAATCACAGACCAGTTATATCATTAAGTACAAATACAGCTGAAGGATCTACTCTCAGATGCCGATACGTGGCAGGCACAGAAGGGTGGAGGGCTGTGGTGGAGGGGTCCGTTTTAAACCGGCATCGGCAGGGTCATCTTTCCTCTTCCCCGAAGCACTGAAGGAAGACGGACGAGAAAGAAAAAAGTGAGAACACAGCGAGGGTGAGGGAGTGTTTTTTAGCTTCCCCCACTCCTTTGTTTAGCAGGTGAGCAAACACTTTAGAGCAACCTACAGCAGCTGGCATTAAGGATACATATCCTCCCTCGACAGGTAAACAATCTGAGCAGAAGCTCTCTTTCAGTCACAGAGCATAGCTGTGTGCTAGATTTCATTGCAAATTACTTCTGCATGCTGTTTTATATCATCAGAACAGAAAGTGCAGTAAAACAGGCAAGGCCGATAACCCTAATAATAACGCTGCAAATATCGGATAATTACTCAAACATAATTCTGGCGTGGCGTCCTGCCAACGTAAATGGATCACACCTAGACTCGGCCCTGTAGCGTAGCAGCGAATGATCGTGTTCTTACTCACCTTTTGTGACGTAGAGGTAGAAGAAATCGCAGTAGAAGATGGTCTGCACGACGCCGGACACCACCGCGATCTGGTCGAAGAAGCCCTCTGTGTGATAGCGCCACACCCAGTTGGCGATGTAGAGGGCTCTGTAGAGGCCGAGGAAGAACAGGTAGTGGGTGGTGATGGACTCCGCCTCGCCGGTCTTGGTGATCATGAAGAGCTGTGGCATTATGGCCACTGCTTCCAGAAAGATGGAGAAGGTCCACAGGATCTGGAGGCAAAGGGGTGCGTGTTAATTTTAAAGCTGTTTTTAATTGAGGGAGCTCTACATTTCTGACAGACACCTTTACCTCCATTGGGGTGAAAGCATAGTTCTCCAGGAAGGACAGCCCGGTGACTGGGACCAGCAGGAACTCCACGCGGAAAGTGTCGTTCTCAGAGTCGTACGTGTTCCTGAAGCGCATGTAGATCAAGTACACCGTAGCATAGGACAAAGCCAGGAACACCACCTGAGGGCGGAGCCAAACACTGATCAGGAAAAGTGAACTTAATTGAAGACACTGTGAAACACTACAAGATGCTTTTGCTTATTTTGCTAACATCCCTGCTTTGTGTTTATTATATATATATATATATATACATACATATGTGTGTGTGTGTGTGTGTGTGTGTGTGTTAGTGAACACACAGAGATCACAGCTGGTACAAGAAATGAATGACTCTAACTTATGGCGGTCATTCAGCTCAAAGGTAATCTGACAGGGAAATGTGTGTGTGACTGTGTGTGGGTGTGACCTACAAACTTACCTTCATGACCGTGTTGTAAGCAGAAATGTAGACCGTGAACAGGTCGAGATACCTGGTGGTGAAGACAATCGCAAACAGCACCTGAGACTTCCCAGAGATGCCTGTAATGGAAATAAAATGAGAGAAATTAAAAGTGAGAGGATGAAACAGAGAAGTTAAACATTTCCTTTTTTTTCTTCTTTCTTCTGCTGTGCAGCTCTCTCACTTTAAACAAAGCTGTATGATTGGTCGAGCAGGCTGCTCTTAACTTTGTTATCATTGCCACGTAGCTTCCACTGGCGCAGGACAATCAGCGCCATGCAAATGCCATCCTTAATGCACACAGCAGATAAGAGAAGTTTCATTGTGTCACAGCTGTTTTTGTGCACCACAGCCACACGCATACATCTTTAGCGCGGATGAAAAATCATAACAGCCCAAATGCACTGATATGATCGCACAGCACCCACACTGTGTTGCTAGTGTCAACCTACCAGCACACGACTTGGACCTCCATATCTTCAGCAACAGGATGATGATAGCCACCAAGTGTGACACGTCACCCGCCAGACGGAAGATATTCATGGTGTTTATGCTCCAGCAAAAAACCTTAATGCAACTCCTCACGGGCCTTGCACGTCCTCAGGAGGCAGTCGCTGCTCATAAAACGCCAAAGGGGTGCTGTGCTGGCGTGGGCAGAGAGGCGACAAGCTGCGCGGTCACGGTCGGACGGCTCACTCTCTGTGCGCGTGACGCTAGACACAGACTCCGTGGATTCCACTTACAGATCCGTGTGTGCCGTGGACAGACAGGAAAACCGCTTCCGAGGAGGTGACGTGGCTGATAGCTCAGCTCTTCGCCGTCATAGATTCATTACAGAGCTAAATATATCTGTTTCCGGTTTACGACTTTCAAAGTAAAACCTTGTGCTGGTTAAAGCGCATGCTCGTTGAGAGTTTAGCCCAATGACTGCAGAAAACACTCTTTAGTACATTTACTGATTTTTTTTTCTTTTCAATACTAAGTTCAACACACTGACTTCTGACTTCTGGGTGATTATTAGCTCTTTCACTATCCATAACTATTTTTATTTTGAAGGTTGTTCCCGGTAATGACCGACTTTCTATGGCGAACTTGATGGAAGACATCCTGCAATGCACTGATTTCACAGCAGATGGCGACAAACTACTTATCTACCTATCTATATGGTGTTTCGTTATTGGAAATGGTCCCTCGAGAGCAGGAGTGTCAGACACTGGTGCCCAGCTTTGGAAAATGTGAAGGAGGGCAAATTTGGGACTTACTGTCTGTTATTAACTGTTACAGCTTTTCCTACAGAATAACCTCCTTCATGGTCATTCATACTAAAACACAGTAATTAATTAAGTAATACATAAACAATTATATGAAAAAGTACAGTTTTTTTTTTTCATTATCTACTGTACAACTTTCCGGAGATTTGTTTTTTGTTTTTTGTTCTTTTGGGCAGTGAGTTCGGCAGCATTTCTTTATCGCTGGGAAAAACTGAGATGCATTGTTAAAATTTATTTCTTATATTAGGATATCTCATGGATTGGTTAAACTTATTTACACTTGCAGGAAAGGGAGTTTCGCTGATCTGGCCCACTTAAGATCAAACAGGGCTGTATGTAGCCCATTGTAAAATCATTCTGATATTCCTGCTCTAAAGCATAGGTGGGGAATTAAAATTACCAGATGAGAAACTGGCACTGTTGTGGAGGGCTGCTCCAACAAACTAAACTCAGTTTAGTTGCTCAGGACTAATTTTGTCTCTTTATAAAGTGCTGCTGGTAAGAATAGATGCTCCAATTAGGCCATAATTGTGTTTCCTTGGGGAAAATTAATGAGCCACGCCTTCTCTATAGGATAATTAAATGTATTTAATGGTGTTATTTAAAATGGTTTTCCTTTTAATTTGTTTGAATGAATCTCCTGGTTGTCTGAAATGTGTTTTCCAAACAAACTGCATTATTTTGCTTGTTGTCTTTTATTAACTTCACCAGTGGATCTATAATAATAAATCATATGACTTACCCATTTAAAAGCTAGTGTACAAATACATGCATTGGACAGATGGATTCACATTAGACAATATTTATTACATATTCTGAGAAGTTTATGGTCAACTCCATGATTCCAGGGCACCCAGATGCTACGAATGAAAAACAAGCCCATATGAACATCCCTCTATCACCACCACCACCACTACCACGGTGTTTGATGGTTTGAGGGGGTCTGTGCTGATATTAATTAAACATGGTGCTGTTCATTGTGGGAAAACATCTCCAATTCGGTGTTGTCTGTCCTAAAGACATTGTTCTAGAAGTCTCATGGCTTATTTAAATGTTGCTGTGCAAACCTGAGCTGTACTGACATGTTCTTTTTAGTGAGAAGAAGCTTTCTCCTTGCAGCAAGTTTTTTAGTGTTTTGCATCGTGATGAACTTTAACATTTAACATGCTAACTGAGGGCTGTGGAGTTTGTGGTGCTCGTGGGTTTCTGCAGCATCTCTGAACCTTGTATTGTCTGACTTTGTGTTGAATGTCCACTCCTGCAAAGATAGTTGCATAGTTGCAAGTTAACACACCTGAATGCTCAGCAAACTCCCAAAACCTCTGCTTTTGTAGAGGTACTCCCACTTTTGGATGATCAGTGAATCAAGTGGATTTGATTAGCACCTCCTGGCTGCTGCTTAACCTCTTAATTCCTATAGAAGCAGCAAGTGTACACTTAGTTTTTCACCTACTTTTTTTCACCTAGTCCTGTGAAAGCTTTTGTTTTCACATGACTGTACCACTGATATCACAAAAACCCCACAAAAGCTTTCAATAAAACTCAAGATGAAAAAAAAAGATTACTAAACTATTATATGATATTTTTTTAACAATAAAAAAATGAGTGAGCAAATGTACCCTGCAAAAAATAGCTCTGATTCCCACTTCTGTTTCACAGTTGGCAAGAAATAATTTGGAAACATGAAAAATGTATTTTTCGGTCTTCTAGAGTTGCACTGTGTTTTTCTCTTTGTGTTTTCTAAAGAAATTCAGATACAAAAGAAAAAGGCTAATGCCTCATAACTAAATGTCAGCTCAATTTGGCACACAATGGAACACAAAACAAATAATTACCAACTTATGAAACACTGAAATGTGTAAAGCACTTCAGGGCTGTTTAAGTCTGTGCCAACGGTGTTCATCCTTTTGCAGATGAGGAGTCTGTCTGCTTCAGAACTGTATATGTCTCATGAACATGAAGTGAAGATGAGTGGGCAGCTTTGACACCGGGCTTTAGGCTGTTCACCAAGAAGCAATGTTTGTGCTTTCTTTTTATTTGGCTAAAGAACCGGACTAGATTGTAAAGTGACCTGAAACATTTTACTCTTACTTATCAGTGTTTTAAAATATTCTCCACCCTCTTTGTGTGTTCACTGCTTTCTGACAGTTCCTCACCCTGGCCCCCTTTCCTCCTAATTCTGAGGAAAGCTGTATCACTGAATCACTGACACACTGTTTCTCACCATCCCGCGTTTCTGATCCCACATGATCCCACAAAATCTCCACCTCCTCCCTCTGACCGTAACCTACAAACTGAAGCCGAATTCTGGCCTTGCGTACATCACGCTACCCAACATCCTCCTCTCATTTTCATGTGATATAGACCTCCTAGATTACTCAGGAAATGCTTCCAGCCTACTTAGAGTACATCAGTGGTGGTGCAGAGAAATGAGGGGGCGACGGACACCAACGAAAAGTACATAGCTTCTTTATATACCCCAGAAGCATCCAGCACAGAGGCACTGGTTGTTTTTTCTGATTTGGTTATCCTCAAGCAGAGGCACGCACATATTTAAAAATCTGAAACACGAGAAAGCAAAAGTTCTCAATGAGCAAATTAAAGGAGAAATGGAAGAAAACTTAATGTATGCTATATTAGTCCATTAGTTCCAGTCTTATAAACACATTGATGAATGTTCATCGGCTGAATGATAGAAGCAAATGTACCACAAAGGACATCCCCTGGACAGAGCTGACCCATACTCCCATAACAAGTGTGTGCTGAGCAAAAGGTTATGGGAACTAATCTGACACCCAGGCCCGATTAATAGCTATTTATACATACACACAGCCTGGTCTGCCCCAGAGAGTCTGTCTGCCTGGTCATCTTCTGCTGGACGGTGTGAATGTCGGATCATCCTGTCTGCAAGCCTCTGTCTCCTCTCTTTCTCTCGCCACACATAGCTACTGCACTAGAACTGCATCCAGTTCAAAACCATCAATGCTCCATGACAATGGCTCCTGTCAGCTAGTAGAAATGACACCAGCTGTGACTAAGGGCTGTTATTGTCTTTAGAAATTAAAAATTAACTGTATATAAGTTTCAGCAGTCCACTAGAGGTTTGTTTTTATTTGAAATATGGGGGAAAAAAATATTTATAGCAGTGTATTTCTACCTTATAAGGATCAGACCAACTGGATGGTTTAAAGTTGAGTTGTTAAACATGCGGGTAGTGGACTAGAACTGGCCCTCCAAAGGCTAGAGATTTTACAGAGAGATTTTAATGTCTTAAATGTTTAAATATTTGTTTGTTTTTTAAGTTTACTACATAGACAGGTCTTTCAAAGTTCTTCTTCGGACACTGGTTTTCACTCAACCTCCAGCTCGTGTATCTGACAATTTAGAGATATGCTTTTTTGTTTGTTAAATCGTAAAATAGCTCCCAACTCAAGAGATGAACCCATGTTGTGTCTACACATAACAGACAACTTAGCAAATACCCTATAAACCAATAAATAACCTTTAAATTGTAGGCACTTAAACAAGCAATATCCTGTCACAAAATACAGCTAAATTTATTAGCACTGCCATTAATTGGTAGTGGCTTTATATTTCAACATGACATTGATCTCTAACGGACTGCCAATGCAGTAAAAACACACATGGATAAAAAAAAAAAAACACAAACTTGAACACCATCAGTCATGGATTGGCCTCCCCAGAGCCCGGACTTCAAAATTATTGATGAAGTGTGTGATCATGTAGTGATAAAAAAAAAATGCAGCCAACATCCAAAGAATAGAATTGAAGGTCCTTCAAGTAACCCGGAGAACTATTCCTGAAGACTTCTTAAAGAAATGACACGAAAGCTGCCTAAGAGAGTTCAGACTGTGTTGGCTAATAAAGGTGGTCACACCAAATATTGACTTTTAAGCTTGTTAAATTTGTGCAAACTCTGTTTTGCCTGCAGCTATTTCCCAAAATATATATAAAAAAGAGATTTGGCTCAAGAGTTTTGTACAGTACTGCACACGGAAAGTTAAAAAAAAACAGCTAAGATAAACAGCTGTTTGTCACTTGTGCTGTACATAGTGAGCTTATGTGAATGCTTACTTGTGTTCCTTTACATTAAAAGAAAGGTAGGTCATTATGCATCAGTTAACTGGTCTGGCCCCCTTAAATTAACCAAACTGGAGCATACTGTATAAAGTTAGATTGACACCCCTTGTTTAAACCATTCTACTTTGTTTATTTGTGGTTTAGATTTATATTGTGTATATTAGCATTTCAGTACATTATACTTAAAGGAACAGACCTACACAGTGGTCTAATTCAAACTAATTATGAATGTTAATGTGTGCCTGCCATTTAATGCTAATGCATTCAAGTTTCTTGGTGCTTTTTCCTGCTCTTGTGTGGCAATAATCCTTTGGTGAAGCTTTTGTGTACTTTATGTGTATTGGACTTTCTTTTTTCCTGTTTTTTTTGTTGTTGTTTTAGTCTTTGCCCTCTTAGACTGGCCTTTGAAATGTTTCATTGCTTTCGCTGTGTCTATTAACTTTAGAAACCTTGACTCCAGCTTCTGTTTATCTCTATGTCGCTGCTCCTAATAGCAACATGTCTCCGTCCTCCTCCTTGTTTCTCATCTGAGCAAATGCAACACCCACATCTGTATTCAAAGGAGGAGATTTTGAAATGAAGCACCCCTCCACTGACTCCTGCTCTATAATTTAGGTAGAAGAGGAGGAGAGCAAGACTTAGAGAAAAGCACGGAGGAGTGAGGGGCCTAAAGAGGAGCTAAGGGTGAAGGTGGACTGGGAGGAAGAAGGTTTCCATAGAAACAGCTTTGCTCAGTTTAATATCTGATATAGTGATGCGGATTCTGCATGAAGGCAGCTAAACTAGCAAACGTCTCCTGAGATTTTTCTTTTAAATCGTGCAAACAGACAAAAGAAGGTCTGAAAAGTACATTGAAACTGTTGAGGGGAGTTTGAGGTCTGCTGCTTCCCTCAGACTGAAACTATATTAGTTTCCATTTTCATTTTTGGAAACTCCACTCTGCTGTGTTTCAGGAAATATATTCTGTTTACTCCTCTATAATTATTCCTGAAGGGGTGCAGAGGCTCTGCAGCAACAGTGGTTTTACAGGTGTAGTCACAAACAGAAGTATCCCAAAGTATCCTGTAGTTGTCTGTAATTTCATGACAGTCGGTTCAATATTAGGACTTTCAACTCAAAAACAAAAATAGCCTATTATCATGGTAGAGAAAAGGAAGAATGTAATGTTGTACAGACATTTATGGTGTCCAGTCAGTGAATCATAATGACTGTAATTCATCATGATTCACTGTTTCGAAATCATGAATGTCTGAAGAAAATTAGGAGTCACTCTGCTGAGTAGACATTGAGAATTTCACTGAGAAGCAGAAAAAAACAAAACAACTGAAGTTCTGGTTATAAAAAGTCATAACATTTCAGTAAGGCAAGTCGGATTTATTTTTGGAGGATCATTAATATTTGTACAAATGTGAATAGAAATGTGATTTTAAATTGTTCCTGTCTGGACCACAGTGGTAGGCCAACAAAGTGACCATGCTGTTAAGGGAAATGGGAACCAAGAAGAGGCCGCTAGGAAAGCTGCAACTACCAAGTACCTGAAGAGGATCAGGCAAGTCCTGAGGAGTCAGTTGAATGGAAAGAACAAGATCCGGGCCATCAACACCTAAGCTCTGCCCGTGATCAGTTACCCTGCAGGGATAATAAGTTGGCTAAAGGAGGAGATAGAAGCCACTATCTCTATCAGCAGGCAAGGAAGCTCCTGACCATGCATGGATGGTTTATAGTCCAGGACCCTGAGGCTGTGCACTAAGCAGAAGGAAGGAGGCCAGAGTGCTAGAACCACAGTCCAGGATGAGACATCGAACATCAGGAAGATGGCCACGACTGACTGTGTGCGCAGTGAATACTTCAAGCTGCAGAAACCCAAGAAAAAGGAGGAAGAGGAGGAACCATCATGGAAGGACAGAGCCCTGCATGGTAAGTATCACCGGCAGATAGAGGAGGTGGCTGACATCCAGAAATCCAACCAGTGGCTGGACAAAGCTGGGCTTAAAGACAGCACAGAGGCACTGATCATGGAAGCACAGGCACAAGCTCTGAGCATCTATCACACCAGGCAAGACCCCAGGTGCAGGCTGTGTAAAGATGCCCCTGAGACAACCCAGCACATAAAGCAGGCTGCAAGATGCTAGCAGGCAGGGCATACATGGAAGTCCCGAGGTCAAAATGGTAGACGCCCCCAAGGGTGGACATGCAGACAGACAAAATGGTGATAGCTAACCGATCGGACATAGTGGTGGTAGACAAACAGAGGAAGTTGGCTGTAGTGATAAATGTGGCGATACTGAATGACAGCAACATCAGGAAGAGGGAACACAAGAAGTTGGAGAAGTACCAAGGACTCAGCGAAGAGTTTAAGAAGATGTCAAGGGTAAATGTAACAGTGGCCCCAGTGGTAATCGGAGCACTCAGGGCAGTGACCCCCAAGCAGCGCGAGTGGCTCCAGCAGATCCCAGGAACAACACCCAAGATTTCTTTCCAGAAGAGTGCAGTCCTAGGAACAGCTAAGATACTGCGATTATTAGTAATGAGTTAATGCAGTCGTTTTGTTAAACCCTTTGAATTAAAGCTGAAAGTCTGCGTTGACTATTTGATCTGCAATCACTGTGATAGTGTACAGAGGCAAAGCTACAAAATGTATAGACGTATCTGTATTAACTCGCTGATCATTGTTACTTTGAAATAATAGTCCAATAGTGAACACACCATATGCTCAGTCATACTGCATCATTAAGTTGGAAGTTCAGGAATATCAAATTAAAGATTTGCAGTAAAATATGATTATTATTATAATTATGATTTAAAAATGAGAATTTTCAATATATTACTGAGATTAATCACACATTCTGCTCAGATTCAGGTCAAACAACACTTTCAGCACTTAGGTAACAAATTTGCACTCCTTCTGGAATGACCACAGTATGTGAGAGGAAGCCTGCTGCTTTATCACAGTTAAAGTTAAACTAAACACAGGGACATGGACAAAGTTTCAAAGCTTAAATCCAGCGCTCTCTGCCTTTCGTAGCTCACTGTTGTTATAACCTTTGTCAGGTGTTAACAACAAGCTGGAAAACATCTCTAGCACAGCTGTTCGGGAGTAAATGGAAAGCATTTACCGTCAAAGTGCAATTTGCGGCAACAGCCCTGTAATCATCAGGGTGATGCACAGTTTTAAACTGTGTTGGCAACTTGCTTAATCTCCAAGACCCCATATTTTTGTCTCCCACCTGTTGCCATTTTTGTTCCTTGAATAGACTTACTTCAGAAATCATGACTCAAATGAGTTCCTGCTTGCTTACATGGGCACATCAGGCATTACTCAACACCTACATAAGCTGAGAGCACACCAAGTGGATATCCATTTAGTGTCATTTCCTCTCCTTCCTCTCTTACTTTCTTTTGCTTTTTTTCTCCTCTCCTCTCCTCTCCTCTCCTCTCCTCTCCTCTCCTCTCCTCTCCTCTCCTCTCCTCTCCTCTCCTCTCCTCTCCTCTCCTCTCCTCTCCATCCACCTCCCCCTCCCTCCCCCCATGCACAGCAGAGGGGAGATTGACACAGCGTTTTCAGGCTGTGGCGTATGAGTACAGTAGCAGAGGAGGGTGCGCACAGACAGGATTACCATCAGCGAAGGAGGCAGCGGAGGACAGGAAAGGATTGAAGGAGAGACACGGCGGGGATGAAACGATGAATAAGCGATGAAGGAGTAACTAGAGGAAACTATTCAAAGAAAGGAAGAATTAAAGAAGTTGTCACACACCTTATGAACTTAAGGACGTTGGAGCTTTGCCCCGCAGAGTGAGAGCGAACTAAAAGTACAAGCAAAAGAAAGGAAACAACTGATCATTTGCAAGGTGAGAGTAACTCCTGCTCAAATGCCAATATTTAAGTATCAGAAAGATTTGCTGAAAAACAGTTTGATAAACCGAACTTTGAATACATTTATGTGATAACTTTGCTTGTATTTTAGAACTTTGGTAACCTCTGATGACAGACATGAAGAGCAGCTTTTAGTTTTGCATGCGGACAGTGCACTGTTTCGCAGAGATCAACCCAGAATAAGCACTGCGTCAGACGTACTCAAAGCTCGGGCATCATGGAAACTGCTGTGTAGGGTTAGGTCACACTAGTCATTCAAACACTGCAAATCTCTACAACCCTGGCGAAGCTTAAATGCATCACATGAAGACATATCAAGAATCATCAGGTATAAATATGCCCGAAGACAGTGATGCTGTCCACCTGTTGATCTTCTTACGCACCTGTCTTATGTTTTTATGCAATCTCATCAGAAGGGAATCATTGTTTCTGGAGCCTTCAGAAAAAGGAGAGGAACAGCCTCATTGTATCTTCCACATCTGCAGAGTAAAGTGAAGGAAAAGGGAACAAATTATCCACTGATGGCTCCACAAAGATGGAAGAAGTTGAAGGGATCCTCTGACACAATCTTCATAATGATGCAAACACATTTTCTTTTGCAGAAAATGCTAAACATGTGGACAACAGTGTGCAGGAACTTTAATATAAAATAAAACTTCTTAGTTTGTATGAAGGACAAATTGATTAATTATCCTCGATTACATCACTGTGACCTAGTCTCGTCAGGCTAATAAACGCTGGTAATCCTTTAGGTCAGTTAAATTGAATAAACTGTAGTGAGACATTTTATTCCAAAAAAACTGACTACATTGTTCAGAGACATGACTGAGATATCAGACAACTAACTTTAAACGGTCAATAGACTTGAGCTGCTGCAGATGAGCAGTCGCCATAGTGACCTTTCTCTATCTGCTCATGAGAATAAAGAGAAGCTAGGTGGGATCAAGGTAAATGTGACCTGTGACTAAGTGTCATTGCTGCTTTTAAAACTTTGTCATCACTTTCAACCCGATGTGTTGCAAAATGATCATGTGGTCAGTTTGTATAACCGGCCTGAATCGTGAACCAGAAAATACAATATGTTATGCAAAAATTAAAATAGGACAAAATAGGAAAAAAAACCCAAACAAATCTGAATTGAAGCCAAGATGGAGGATGTCTGGGATGTGAAGATAGCGTGGGAATAATTCTCTTCATGGCTACTGCTGATGCTTTGTAGGTACTGAGGTGAAACCAGGGTATGTATTGATTAGCTTTCACAGAAGAAAGAGAAGCAAAGAGAAGTGGGATGACTAACTAAAAACAGTCTTTTTGATAAGATTATCAAAGTTATTGATCAAAACCTGAATAATCAAATTCCACGACAGTGAAAATAAATGATAGTTTAAGGCAACAATTGAAAAATAGTTCCTGTATATACAGAGTTTGAAGGTTAGCTTGTTGTATTTGAGTAGTTTTCAGTTTACTTCTAATTTTGTCTTCATGCAGAAAACATTTATATGCAATGTCATTTGCATTTGTTCACAAAGTCTTTTAAGGACACTGAAGCCACTTTCCTGTTTTCAACAATCAACGCATGATGACCAGCGATCAAGATCCTTGTGCATGATGACTGCTTCATCTGAGGCTGTATCTGATATAAAGCATGTCTGACATCTGATATAAAGCTCTGGCATTCGCACTGAAAATATTACTTTTCTTAGTGGCTGACAATGTCGTTTATCTCATCAGGGGCCATTATCAAAAGCTTTCGGGGAAATGAACACTTGAGCATCCTAATTTCCTTCTTATCACCCAGCTCACTTACCTCTTTTTTTAATCTTTGCTGAGTCTAATAGCCAGAAAGTCCCCAAGTTGCGAAGCAACATGTCTGCATTTGCATGTGCAAAATGTGCTATATACAAACATATATACAAACAATATATTCATAATTACAGCAGGGTTCCAACCAAAAATTACTTCAATATGAATGAGTCAGATAATGGCACCCTTAATCTACAATTGAATACAGTAATTAGACCAAAAATCTAAATTCAAAAGGTACGTTTGATTTTGCATGTTTAAAAAAAGGCAAAAAAAAAGAACTAAATCCTCATATGTGAGGAAATGAAACCATAAACATACCCTATATTTGCACAACTCATACACAAGCTTTAACAGAGACTCTTCCTTCTTATAACGTTTTAATCTGGATTATTTTCCAGACATATGCTAAAAATGTAAAATGCGAGAAAATATGTCTTTTTGAAATTTTATCATTCATATTTTTGTGATCAGTGTGGTTCTATTGCCCTCAGTGCAGTATGAACTTATTTGGGAAATAGGCAGGCGAAAGTAAAACATCCAAACTCTGCAGGGCTCCTCTCGTCCTCATTTGTGTTTTCACTCAGTGATGCAGATCAAAAGCCTGCACTGAGTGTCACCTCTTAGCGCCCATTTAAACATATTTAAAGTCACATGTAGCTGTTGTGTTCCTGCCCTTGCACCCTTTCTCTCATTCCACCCCTCCCTCCCTCTCTGACTCATTTTATAAGAGCACTTAATACTGTATACTGCCCCCCTCCACGCACACACACAGCTGGTGACTCTCTCCACTTCCCTCCATCCCCTAAATGCCAGAGGAGATGTGTTCCTATGGAAACTGACATCAGAAAAAAAAATCCCCAGTTTTAGGTGGTGACCATTAACTGGTTTGTATTGTGTGTGTCTCATCACTGCTTCAACACTTTGGTACCTGCACTCTGCCAGCCCTCCTGTTCATTACAGCTTAGAAACCTTTTGCACTCAAAGGGAAGCCTTAGAGCTTATACACTGCTGGCTCACTGAAACAGACACAAGCTAGGAGATCTGCAAAATCATGCTGTTAGCTGGAAGTTAGCCTGAGTGGAGGCAGACACACACTACTTATTAAAAATCAAATCCCTGCAATCAGCACTTACAGACATTTCTCTATGTGTATGTGGTTTCCAGTGAACTCTCTGGTTGATTAGGAGAAATGATTAAAGCCTCCGACCCCATCTTACAGAGAAACAAAAATACAGTTTCATGTGACACCTGAAAATTCAAGAAAAGTCAGTGTCACTTTGCTAATTTATTCTCTTATTTTACTATATTTTGAACTAGAAATCACGTAAAAAAAAAAAACTCAGCTCAACACATGCATTTGATTCTGATGCCCGATATAGTGTTATATTATCGATATAAGCTACACTATAGACAGATATAGACAGTTTTGCGCCTTTAGATCGGGCCCCATATGTCTTAAACAAATAACTGCATAAACTTTTATTTTCAATTAAAGATGCATAAGATGCAAATAGTCTCACAAACAGCTCTCTGACATTGCAGATGTGCTAAATAGATACAAAGAGAGAGTTTAATAGTAAACGCATTGTTCAAAAAATTTCAAATGACTTGTCTGACTGGATTTCATTAAGTCTGAAAAGCTTCTGAGAAAATAAAAGCACAATGGTGAACACAAAATGCAAATAAATTGTGTCATAGTAAGGTATGTGAGTCTTGGAGGGGTGGGAGGTAAGTTCATGCTACTATCCTTGATCTCTTGGTCTGGGTGTAGCAGTAATATAACACACTGGCTGCAATCAGGTTTGTAACATGTAATTTTGCTAGGTTGCCAAAGTATCTGTCAAACTCATTTTAGTTCATAGGCCACAGATCCCTTCATGTGATTGCAAGTGGACTAAAACTTTTAAAAAAAGAAAAAAGAAATCAGTTTTTTTTATTGTAAAGAAGTAGAGGTGCATTTTATCAGCATTAGCATTTGATAACAAAGCAAATGACAACAAGCCTGGGATGTCTTGGGAAAAAAGGCACAGGTTTTCAGTTTCAGTCCATTTTCTGTAATTAAAAAGAAAGAAAACGCTCCTTAAATTAAACAAAATATGCTGCCTTCTTCAGTGTGCGATGCCAAAACCATGCATAGACTACTATTCCTCAGATTTTCCACTCATGCATTACTATTATGCAAAATATTAAATGTGGTGAGGTTGGTTTAAAAAAGCAAGACAGCAACCATCACATGACAGTTTCTGTTGAATTTTATGCTTCTTCCAGGGGTCTCTTCAGTGGCCTGAACACCACCTGCTGTGAAGAGACCAGATGTTTGGGAGTAGGACACAGTTTGGCCTCCCACTGTGGCCCTCTACCTGTGATCACTGGTGCCATGGGAACAAGTAGAGCCAACAGGTGAGCCCAGTAATATCAGCCTGATGTAAATTTACTGATGCGGACCATTGGTCTTTGAACTCGTTTTACTTGGTGTTGCTGGAATTGTAGCATCTCATTATTACTGTATCAGCTCTGTTTGGGCAGCTATCTTTGAATTCTCAGCTTCATCTCATTATTTCCTGACTAATTTGTAGAGGATCAAAGACTGCTGCGTTCACTGAAACAATTTCATCCTTTTTTAATTTGAACGTTGGTTGGTTTAGAAGTATCCAACCGTCCGGTGAGAATGGGCTTGTTAATTTGGGTTGGCAGGATGAGTCAGGACCAGCTCAGGGATATTTACAGTAAGCAGATCCTTAGAAAAGGCCAAGGCCGTCCTACGCTGTCCTGACCAGCGGCACATGAAGAGCTCTCGGCTTCAGGTAGCTGCAGCAGGTCTCGCACAGTGAAGAAGGAGGTTGCCTTGATGTACTATGCACTATGTTCATTTTTTTCCATTCTGTGTGTAAATCAATAGTCGGACACCTTATTTTTTGAACACACAACACCTAATTTCTTTCTTCTTTAACTGCTTGTTGTGACTTAAATATACCAAGGCGGTTCTTATGGATTTCATTTTGTCTTACAGTTTTGTGTCTTGCGAATCAGCATGATGTTTACCCCCAGCACCACAACCGCTCACATCCCCACCCAAGAAAAACAACACATAACATCGATTTGTCATTGTCAACATAAACTTAGCATCTCTCAAACAGAGCTCTCAAGTGTCAGTGGGTCAATGAATGATTAATAGAGTGTTAACACTCATTTACATATGATGAAGTGCCCCCACAGTACAGGCATGTCCATCCCAAAATGATTTGTCTGACTGACACTGAGTCACGTATAATCCTATAATCTGTGATGACAGCGATCCTTCTCACGCAGCTAAATTGAACTCACCTTCCTAGCAGGTAATCCTCTATGTAAAGGAGATGCTGATACACTCAGGTGAAGATGAGTTTGGTCAATTTAAGTAGACCATTTGTGACTCTGAGTTCAATATATGTTTTGTTTTATGACTGGAGTCATAAATGTTACTTGATGCTGACCTTCCAATCTGACTGGACTGAGAATGAGTAAAAAAAAAGCAGCCAATGTCTAAGGACAAACTTTGAAAAGAGCTTCAGAAACCCAGAGAACTATTTCTCAACACCCCTTCAAAAATTGGAATTGGAAATTCTGGAGCTAATTGGAAGCAACAGATAAAGAAAAGAGTTTTGCACAGTACGCCACAATCAACTAAGAATAAAAGAAAAAAAAATACAATTTTTAATCCAAGTCCCTTTTTTTCCTGACAGGTACAGCATTGTGTCTGATACTTTACCAGAGGAAGAAAGGCAAAAGATTTCTAGCTTAGGACTCCATAACGGCCACAGTTCACCCAGATTCAGACTGCACTTGGCCTGCACCTCAGAAGGAGAAGACAGGAGGAGGTCAGGAACCTCCGCTATCGTGCCCAGCACGACGGAGCAAGGAGTGATGAACAACTACAACGGAAAGGTTCTGACAAGGGGCTCCAACCAAGTACGGAGCCGATTTGTGAAGAAAAATGGACAATGTAACGTTGTGTTCACCAACATGGAAGAAAAGGGGCAGCGCTTTCTAGCTGACATCTTCACCACCTGTGTGGACATCCGCTGGAGATACCTGTTGGCTGTATTCTGCACCAGCTTTCTTGTCTCCTGGCTGTTTTTTGGTTTAATCTTTTACACTGTTGCCCTGGCACATGGGGACTTTGAAGAGCACCCTACACTGAAGGGTGATGGACTGACACCTGGAGGTCTGCACGGAGCCACATCTGGACATACAACTGGAGAGCAAGCACAAAGGATGCCCTGCATACTTCATGTTCAGGGGTTTATTGGGGCGCTCCTGTTCTCCATGGAGACCCAAACTACTATTGGTTATGGATGGCGCTGTGTTACCGAGGAGTGCCCTGTTGCTGTAATAACAGTGGTGATACAGTCCATAGTAGGCTGCATCATTGACTCTTTCATGATTGGCACCATTATGGCCAAGATGGCTCGGCCAAAGAAGAGGAACCAGACCCTCATGTTCTCCAAAAATGCTGTCATTGCGCTGCGTGATGGCAAGCTGTGCCTCATGTGGAGGGTGGGGAACCTGCGGAAGAGCCACATTGTGGAGGCTCACGTCCGTGCCCAGCTCATACGTTCGTATGTCACAGCTGAGGGCGAATTCATCCCTTTAGAGCAGATGGACCTCAATGTGGGCTATGATGAGGGCACAGACAGGCTGTTTCTAGTATCTCCACTGGTTATAGTCCACGAGATAGACAAAGATAGCCCCTTGTATACTCTGAGCCGAGCTGATCTGGAGGCAGATGACTTTGAGGTCGTTGTGATCCTGGAAGGAATGGTGGAGGCCACAGCCATGACCACCCAGTTCCGTAGCTCCTACCTTTCCAGAGAGATCTTCTGGGGCCACAGGTTTGAGCCTGTGATCTACGAGGACCGCGACCGCTACAAGGTAGACTACGCACGCTTTCACAAGACATACGAGGTGCCGTCAATGCCCCATCTCAGCGCCAAAGAGCTGGATGAAGCTGCGAGCAAGGCTTCTTCCGCTGCTTCTCCTGCGTCTGCATGCAGAGCCACAAAAGACTTGATCCCCATGTCACTTAACGCTTTCTGCTATGAGAACGAGGTGGCATTGAGCTGTGGGGAGGAAGAGGATGATATATTTGACTCTTCTCAGATTGTAGGGAAGGAGAGGGCAGAGGAGAGAAGGACTTCAGTTTCTGTTGACTTCCAAAATATGTTCCACGACAACTCGACCGTGACTTCAGGCAGTCACAATGTCATGTGTGTTCTTGACATGGACAATAACCAGATGGAGTTTGATATCTTACAGACTGCAATTCCTCTTGATCCAGTGACCTATAAGAGCGAGCAAGAGATTCAGTGAGAAGGGGGAGGGTATGGTCTCCCATGCTCCTCCTGTTTCTGGACCTGTTTTCTGCATGTCCCATACCCCTTTTGCCTTTCCAGTGTTATTTTATATTCACATTCAGTGGCTCAAAAGTACGAAATGTTTCCTAAATAGTTTTGTGATGGAATTTCTTAGAGCTTTTGTCAAAGGTTCTTTGTGCAGAATAAGTCTGGCTTTTTTTATTTTGGCTCCCGACAGGATTTTGGCTCTTTTATTATGATTTGACAAAGGAAAGCACAGTGGCAGAAAAGCCCACAAACTTGGACTAAGAAATGTATATTTTGCATAATTAAAATGTTCTTTATCTTAACTTAATTTCTATGTGAACATAAACAATATATTTTATGAAAGAAATAGCAATTCTGATTTGAATTCTCTTTATGAAGAGAACCGAAGTTCTTCAAGTTTTATGCTCGATAAACTTCAGCCGGTTCGTGGATCATCATGCTGGCAATAGTTTCCCACATTGTCTTTTATATTCCCATTTGTATTGAAGCTTGTTTCTACTGCTGAAAGAAGTCGGAATATTTGACTTACAAATGTACATTGAAATGGAAAATATTTGTGCGCTGCAAATGTTGAAATTTACAGGAGAGAATCTTCTATATAAACGTTCATTCAAGTATATTTCCTAAAACTGCCCTATAATAAGTTATTTAGCATACATTATTGATAAACTTTTTGATTTTGTACAGTAGCAAAAAAAATTCTAAGTGCAATCACTAAGTGTAACAAAAGATGTTTCCTGAAGAACGTAATAAAGTTTCCTTAAGATAAACTTAGAGGGATGTCACTGGATTTAAAATCTAATGTTTAAAACATAGTTTTGAGCTTAAAGTTGATTTGTTAAAATGCTTAATTTTATTAGTGTATCAAGACTAAAATAACTTTATTAAGTTAGGATAATGATTAAAAAGCAGAGTACACTATAAAAAATTGTGTAAAAAAAAAAGAAGGGGGAAATGTCCTGGTAATTTTCTGCCATTACATTTTTAATGGAGGTTTGCGTATTTGGTAACTGGTAAAATTATTGTGTGATTAAAAAATACAGGAAAAAATCCTTAAAAAGTTCATATGGAAAATGATTTCATTTTAAACCAGCACATTTCACTGTATTTTTACAGATTTTGTTTTTACTGTGCAGATTTCTTGATCGCTCCTTCTGAGGATTTCTTTCTTGGTTTGTTTCTTGCGGAGGTTGCAGGCTGTGATTACAGAATCAATACTGAGAATCGGCTTCAAAACACATTTGCTCTGTTACTGTCCGCCAAAGAAAGGTGTGGTGTTGGATAACAGTGGCCCGTGTACAGTACTTGCGTCTATGATAGTAGGAAGCACAACAGGAAACAAAGGGACGGAGGCTGTTTGTGCAGTCTCAGGAAGTGCAATAAGTATTTGGATGTGGGTGGACGGGATTATTACTAATGTCTTATGAATTGTTGCAGACAAAGTTGACATGATGATTGTATGATAGATGACATGAGAAATAAGTTTCCAATATTTACTGGGAAAGCATGCTGAGAGAGCCAAATGATATGATAGATGATAAAAGTTTACCATGGAAAATACTAAAATACCTGTAAATAAACATTATTTACTTTACTGATTGTATCGTCAAATATTTCCCATCAATTAGTTTCAGACTGAGGCCTGAACAAATATTTGTAATATGTTTACCCTGTGGCTTTTACATGCAGTAATCAGACTGTACCGACTACAATATTCAGTCTGATGGTTTTTATTTTATTTTATTTTATCTTATTGTTTTGTTTTGTTTATTGAGACTTTTATGAGTTTAATTTTTTTTTTTTTTTGCTGACTGCTAGCAGGCGTGTTTGTTTTGTATTAATGTGAATGTGTGGGAGAGAGACTGGATGTAGAAACGATGTGCATCTGAGCAACAAACAGTAAATAGTTTTAGTTTTCATAATGTTTTATTGTCAAAATTCTCAATCCAGATAACTAGGATTATACAAAGCATATGTAAAGCAACTCAACTGACAAACATACACTGCCAGCCAAAGTAAAATACTTACTATGGTTTAATGAATTCAACACTGCAGGATGACAAAATAAAAAATACAAACATAACTGACTTTTAAATAACTTACACTTTGATGTGCATATCAGTTTCACGTTTATCATCATGTTTATTCATATTTATAAATGTTTTTGACAGTACAGTGCAAGTTTTGGTGTAAATGTTTTTTTGTTTGCCCTGGTACATCTTGTAAATAAGACTGAAATTACTGTATCCATAATAATTTTCTCAAACATTCATATGAAATGCATATTTAACACACTTAAATTCAAATTTTACAATTGTGTGAATTTGATTTGACAAGGACACCTTAAAATACGGAGGACCAAAACATTACTTAATTAAATTAACATATTAAATGAAAATGTGCCTGATTTGGCACATTTGATGGCATATTCATTTAGTTACTGAAAGCAGGTGAGCCACCGAGATGCAATAAACAAGTAAAATTGGAGTTCTGGACTTCTGATTCTGACTTTTTTTTAGTGTGGTTGTTCGTGTAATTTCTGAAATTTTACTTTATATTTATTTATTGAGACATATACATTGTTGGTTTTGGTTCTCCATATTTAAATGTAATCAGATTCTGATTAAAATGTTGTTAAATTTCTATACTTGTGTACAGATTATTTTGACATGAACATGGGCAAAAAAAATACAATTTTAAGTTACTCTGAAATTCTTAAGTTATTTTAAAAATAAAAAAGTGAAAACACATTTTTCACAAGGTTTTGACTGGCAGTGTATAAAAGTCTTTATGCAATGTCAGTTCTGGATTGTGTAATACTTGACAAGAATGGGTGTTAACTTAACAAGTATGTGCTTTGTATCCTTTGCTATAAAGTCTTCCTGCTTTGTAGAAATCAAATGATTTTCCATTCCTTCCTTGGGGATTAACACACGCACTGAGCAAACTACTGTCAGACTGAAATAAGCTGAAAAGATTTAAAAAACAAAACAAAAAAAAAAACCCTGAAGTACAAAGCACTTTATTCTTTCTTGTACATTTTTTGATGTTGCAAATAAATATTTCTGTAATTATGTCTGTAATGCTGTTCTCTGCTCTCTCTCTCTCGCTCTCACACACACACACACACACACACACACACACACACACACACACACACACACACACACACACACACACACACACACACACACACACTCCTTTCTAGTGTATGCACTGAACTCCTCTGCACTGTTTGCCATTCCTCTCCGCAGCCACTAGATGCCTCTGCAGGCGTTTCCATCACACGAGAAGTGTATTGCTGCTTTTAAGTGCAACCTAAATTTATAATTTTGTTTTTCTTAAAGGCAAAACTATAAAAAAGAAATATATCACTGGAAAAACAAGAGTTTTGGCCTCAGATAGTTTGATGTAATTTCAAATGTCTGCCTTTTTGCACTAAAGGGCATTGCCCTGGGTGTGGCATCTCACAAGGGACACCACAATGGTGCCAGAGAGCTGAAAGCATCATCATTATAACATATCACTTGATAAACAGAGAGAAAATGTGACTCAGATTTTGATGGGTTTTGGTCTTTTTTAAACTTATGTCCTGGAAATGTGAGGTTCTTTTTATAGGATTGTTTTTTATTAACAGGAAAACTTTTATGAACCTCATTAGAGGTTTCACTGATGAGAAGACACAAGTTATGTTTGAATGATTCAAAAGGTACAAGCTTTAAACTCACAGCAGCATTTCCTGCTGCATTAAAAATATCTGACCCCCCAAAAAGCAGCTATATTTTCAAATGACAGTAATCACAGCAGGCCATGGTACATATCACATGATTAGCTTTCAGTGCTACAAAGCACAATCCTAGTGACTGATAAATGTTCAAAGGGCTCTAAAGTGTGCATCCATCCAGAGTCACATGTCTGTTGTGTTTGCCTCTGAGATGGATGGTTTGACCAGACAAAAGAAAATCAAAGGAATATCGGCAGAAACTCGGAATGAAAGCAAGCACGTCAAACCAGACTGATCATTATCTTTAAATGCATATTTGTTTGAATCAAAGGACCCGATTGACAACTGAAGCCCCCTAAGGGTAATTTTTTTTTAATCCAAAATAGGTCATTTACACATATAAAGCACACATTTTGTTTCTGTATGCAAAGCACGGGTGGAGTTAGTGATAGTGTCATGGTTGGCTGTGTGGCAGGCGGGCAAGCAGGAGTGGTGGATCCAAAATGCAGGACTCAGACACAGAAGTTCAACTTAAAGCGCAGCTTTATTGCTGGAAAACCTCTAACTAAACTCACCAAAAGACAAACAAAAACGCTGGTGGACTAAAACACTGAAGCAGAAATACTGAACTGGAACTAGAGCTGGAAACAAAACACTGGTAACACGGAGGCAAAACACACACAGCTTGTTGAGGATACGACGCAACACTGACTCAGAGAAACACAGGGACTAAATACACTGGGAAGTAACGAGGAGAATGAGACACAGAAGGAGGGCACAGCTGGGGGAAATTAGAACTGACGAGACAAGCAAAGCAGGACACATTCACATAAGACACGGACCTACAAAGTAAAACAGGAAGGATCACACAGAGACGCGAACTTGACACAGTGGAGACAGCAACTAAGAAAAACAGAGACATAAACCATAAGGCAGAGGACTCTAAGAACCGAGAGACACAGAGGGGAACTCAAACATGCAGACACAGACTTACACAGAACAGAGGGGACATAGAGAAACATGAAGGGCAAGGGATCGAAACTAGAAACCATAGAAACTCACACCAAGTACAATAATACAAAAATCACAATGAACTAAAACGCTGGGTCAGGAGACCCAGGACCCTGACAGATAGCTGGATTCTCTTAAGTATCCCGTAAAGCTATGACAGAAATCCTGCACAAAAGCAGGCCAAGTGGACTTCAGCTATTATCGATACACCTGTGCAATCCTAAACTCTGACAACTCAAAATATCTGCAGTATTTAGTGACTAAAAGAGATGATCTAAGGTTATATTTGAAGTTCTCTGTTCAATGTCCAGGGACACTATACCATCATGCATTGTGATGAACAAAAAAGTAACAGACGGATGAGAGGAAGCAGCGAAACAACCTCAACTGATGACGCTTAAAGTAGTTTTTTTTTAACTTATATAAAAAAGTATTTACTGTTTATTCGTTTTAATCTGTCATATTTCATTTGTGTGGCAGAAATAACATAATAATAGTGCAGGAATAACAACCTATTTCTGTATGTAGGAAAGAGGGGATAAGGATTGATTTGGGAAGCAAGGTGTTTGTCTGCTGTCAAAATGAAGATTAAACTGCAGAAATTCAGTCACTTACATATTTAGGAAATATAAATATGCTGTGTTTTCTCAGATGTATTTATAAAGCTTTAAAACTATTTTGGAATCGGATCAATTCAAAACAACATTGTAGGATGGAGACATAACACTTTTGAAATATTCTAGTCTCGGAGACTTCCAAACTTTCCAGATCTGATGACTTCATGATAATTTAGCCAAGAAAGTTTGCAAAATTAATGCAAGTACTGGAACTTCTTGTGCAATGGAAGCCAGCGCCCTCTGCTGGACAAGTACTAGAAATTTGTTCTTGACTGGACCTTTTTCATCGGTGACATTCTAGTTTGATGGAAAAGATTGTGTGCAAAGAGGGAAGAAAACTGACTGGCTTCTAATAACTTCATGGACAGCAGTACCAGCAATCTTTTACACTTCTAGTCAAGCGTGTCTAGATGCAAACTCTCAATGAATCTTATCCAACTATGCAAAATTACTGCTTCTGATAACGTAAAAATGCAGAAAATCCAACATGACACAAACAAGCAATGGTATGTTGATGTCATTTGGTCGATCAATCAATGGAAGTTGATTTTAAGTCACAGTCAAAGATCAGTCCTACACACTGACTATGGCCAATTTAGAATCACATAGAGAGATAAATATATCATTTTGGAGTCTTAATGATGTAAAACTGATCCACTGATTTGCAATTCAGCAGGGTGTAGTGTCTTTCAGGTCTAAATACAGAGCAGACCTCCTAATGTTACACATTTGATGAGTAACTATAAAGGGAATCCAGCTTCTCAGTGCATAAGTTATTTCTGCAAATATGGGTGCTTAATAAAAGGGGTCACACTGATGGGCTGCTTACAACATTAAGAGTTGTGAGACCTCACAGCTGATGTTAATATACTAATATCCAAAATGCATTTTGTGGGTTTCTGATTAAATAATTTCTCTCAACTTTCCTGTCTTCTCACCAACTTCTTAATTATATGCCATCTCTGTCTGTCAGTCTAAAGCATTTCCCATGCACAAGAATCCTGACAGCAAAAACAGGCGACCTCTGAGCCACAGGAGAAGTGGAGAAGCATTGAAAATGAAAAGAGGGACAGGAGGATGAAGGGGCAAGCTGCTCAGTAACCTCGGGCCTCGAGGCTATCGGCTTTTCATTAGCGAGTCAGTGAGTGAGTGAATGAGCGCAATCCTTGGAATGGTAAAACAGGAGAAGCCGTGCTGGGCCACGTCGGCTATTAGGGTGATTTGGGGGCTCCCACTGACTCCCATTGTGCATTGTCTCCAGAGTGAGCAAATGAGGCCCAACAGTAAGCCTTTGTGTGGGACATTTAACTGCCGTTTAGCATGCTAATTATGGGAAATGTGTGTTTCTCTGTGTGCCAGCAAGTATCCATCATGTTCTGGTCTCTTCCATCTCTCTCCTGGGATTTACGCTCTTCCAGCTCCTCTCTGTCTCCGTTTTCTATCTTTCCCCAAGGCACCAAGCCCCACTGATCTCAGAGTCACTGCCTGACCCCGGTTGAAGCTCCTTTCCTGTTGTGTCCGTCTTCTTCATTTTCTCTCTTCATTCCTAATCCTCTTCTTTTCCCCCCTCAGTGTTATTTATTTTTTACTTATCAGCTGTTTCTGATTATGCCATGCTTGGATTCGTTTCGCTTTCGCTCGATCGTTCAAACATTAAGCCTCTCTTAAAGTCTGTATAGGACATTATCCTCACATTTAGCCACGGAAAATTTCATCTTCAGACATGCCCTTCTTTGATGACTCCTTCTGAAAAGTTTAGCCTGTGCTTCCTCTGTATTTCTTTTTTATGTATTATAGGTGTATGACTCCAGATTCCCAAATTATTTTGGCCTAAGAATTCCAAGAATGAGGATGACAAACACATTTTCAAGATATATTTTTTCTTTTAAACACATGAAAATCCAATCAAAATCTTAACCATTGGATTTTCTTATTTCAGCATTTCAGTAAGGCTTGCATTTTAATAATATTATGTCCGAAAATGTGGAATCTGCATTCTTTCTAATGCCCAGAAGTGGGCGACACATGTGGCTACATAAAGCCGTCTGATTCTATAGAAGTCTATGAGAAGACGTCCCTACTTCTTACTTCATTTATGACTTTAGTACACACGTTTCAGTCTCAATCGCTACCTGTAAGTCACACTCAAGACAAGATTATGTTTATTTTGTAAATGAAGCTCTAATTGTTTATGTCAGGATCATAAATTATTAGCAAAAGTTTAACAAAAGTATCGCCTAAACTGTTTAGGAATGACAGCCATTTTTATACAAGTTCCCACATTTTCAGAGACTCAAACATAACTGAACAATTGACTGACAAACAGTTTCATGATCAGGTCAGGTGCTCATTTTATTCAGTGACAAATTACGCTGCTTAAAGTGCTGAATTCCAAGTTATGATCTTTCATTAGGGTCACTGAAATCTTTAAATATGAGGTCCAAAGAAATGTCCATGTAAATGAAGGAGGTCACCATTAGATCAAAAAACGAAACTAGACCTATCAGAGAGATAGCAACAACTTTAGGAGTGGCCACCACAACAATTTAGCTCATTCTTACCATTCTGACCAGCTCAGCAACACCAAAAGGCCTGAAAGACCATAGAAGACAACTGAGGTGCAGGATGATGGTTAAGAAAAACAACTTCACAGCATCTAACCATGTGAAGAACATTCTTAGGGCGGTAGGAGTAACACTGTTAAAGTCTACAATCAAGAAACGTCTCAAAGGGTTTGAATTGTACCAGAATGACAGGAAACGAAACGTCTAATTGAGACCAGTTCATGATCTATAGCAGGGGTGGGGAACTCCAGGCCTCAAGGGCCGGTGTCCTGCAGGCTTTAGATCTCACGCTGTGTCAACACAATTTAATTACGATGATTAGTTCATTACCAGGCCTCTGGGGAACTTCAAGACATGTTGAGGAGGCAATTTTAGCATTTAAATCAGCTGTGTTGGATCAAGGACGCATCTAAAACCTGCAGGACACCCTGATCTATAGTGTGACCCGTCATCTGATCATCTGTCAAACATAGCAGAGATAGTTATGGCATGGGCATGCATGGCTGCCAATGGAACAGGGTCTCCATTGGTTTATTGATGATGTGGCCGCTGACAGAAGCAGCAGGATAAACTGTGAAGTGTACAGGGCTGTACTCTCTTCTCAGATTCACATTCAAATGCTGTAAAACTGATCGGGCAGCTCTTCGCAGTGCAAATGGACAATGACCCAAAGTGTGCTGCAAAAGCACCCCAAGTTTTTCTCAAGGCAAAGAAATGGGATATTCTTCACTGGTCGAGTCAGTCACCTGATCTCAGCCACTAAATGCCAGTAGAGCATGCTGTTCTGTTATTAAAGACAGAACTGAAGGGTGGGAGAGCCACAAACAAGCACCAACTGAAGGTGGCTTCAGTAACACAGCATTTCATGATATCCACGCATTCCAGGCCTATTAAACGCAATCCTTATATTTATGTTAGTTTGATCAATTACTTTTGAGTCTTGGGGGACTCAAAATGGGCGACTGTGTGTAAAAATGCTGGTACCCATTGAAGTTGAAGGTCTACACTTCAATCAGACATTGATATTTGATTTAAAATCCACCGTGGAGGCAGTACCAAAAACACACCCCAAAAAATCACTATCCAAAAACCTATGGACCTGATTCTAAATGTTGCTATAAATTCCTGGACGATAGGCTCCTGCAACCCTTTACTGGATCAGTGGAAGAAATGGACTAAATTCAGTTTAAGATCTTTTTATCTTATTTTTGTTGTTGTTGTTGTGTTGGTTCTTTTACTCGTCATGGGAGGCAAATTCAGAAACTGAGTCTTACTGCTACTAACTTTACTGTAGGATGCAAAATTAATGGTTTTCACTGGTTGAAACAGGCCATTTAAATTTTCTCTTTACTTTGTTGAATGCCACATTTAAATGACTGTCTACAATCCATTTCCACAACAGAGCCCTCATATGTGTGGCATTCACAGGGTGTCTTCAGTGTACAGTGAGCTGATGTCAGTTAAACAGCATTATTTCAGATAATTCGGAAGAAATTGAAAGAGCGCGACAGAATCAATGAGAAATGTCACTCACTGTTTACACAACAAGGGCAGCTTTGTTGGACCTGATAACTCGAACCATTACTTTGATGTCGTTTGTCATCTGAATGCTTTATACTGTGAGTAATGAAGTTACAGATGCTGAACTTCAATCATGTCCATTACTCAAGCCAGGAGACAAGTTCTGAGGCTAACTGCTGTGCTGGGATATTTGCAGAAACATCATGGAAATAGGGAGCTTCATCTAAAGAAGAGGTCAATTAATTTTTCCTGTGGGGCCGCCTCTGTGGAAGAGTGGACTCAGTTCTGCTCAGTATTATTATTTTTATCTCTTTATAAGATTATTGGTTCAGCTCTCCACAATAGTTCCAGTTTTTCATGTGTACCCTTCAACCCAAACAAAATAAAACCATGCACTGATCTTGGTTTTTGAGTGACCTTTGTAGGAAAGACTGTGGCCATGGAAGAAAATAAAGAAAAAGAAAATTTAAGAAATAATTAATTTGCAAAAATGAATTTGCAATTTGAGTTCACCAACTTTTGTAACACTGTAGCTACAAAACATTCACTTAAAAAATGTTAACTGAACTAGAACTCGTGGCTGTGTTTGTGCCTACAGGAGTATTTTAATACAATTATGTATGGAACAGTGGCGCGGCTGCCCCTCTGTTGGTCTTCCATGGTTTCTTGTGTTCTGGGGGCCTCTGGATGTCTGGAGTTTTGATCTCCTCCATACCTGCTTCACACCCTGGAGGACGGGGTTGTGGCCCCCCCACACTCCCTAGCAGATCGTTACATGGAGAAACCTTTGGAATACAAGCGCGCTGATCCACACAGGTATGCACACGGGTGTTCACTGCTCGTAGACCCAAATTACACCTTTCTTGGCTGCTACTTCGAAGCACATCTGTCCTGCGTGCTGCACAACAACATTGAATATTTAGTATTTACTGCTGTTTACACTTAGCTAGATTAATGCAATGGTGTTGTGTTTAGTATGTTGCTTTGTTTTTTTTTCTGCTTGTTTTCTATTCTTCTCTCAACAGGTGATCCAGGAGATTTTTATTTTTTTTCTCCCCCCCTTTCTCACTGTCCCTCTCCCCTTCTGTTTTTCCTTTCCTTCCTCTTTCTTTCTCCCTTTCCTATCTCTCACTCATGTCTGTCCCGTCTGTAACATCTGAAAATAAAATATAATAAATAATAAAAACAAAGATTGACCAAATGGACCAATACGGCAATGCCACGATGATCCATTTGGCAAAGTAAATCCATTGGGTATCCTTGTTGGTCTTCAGACAACAATTCTGATGGCTAAAGAACCAAATGGGACAGGCGAAAAAAAAAATGTTAACAAATCACTTAAAAAAAAGATAACTAGTTCAATCATATCCATCATGTCTGCTGTATGGTGTATTTTATATTATGTATTTTATTTCCGAGCCTTCAAAAATAGCATTCAAATTTTAAACCTGACAAATCTGATGATTTATTTTCTTATATGCACATTTTGAATTTGATGGCAGCAACGCATATATATATAAAAAAAGCCGAGGCACTGGTTTGATTACCCATGATGCATCATCTCTTTTTTTAACAACGCTCTGCCGGCATTTGGGGACTGGGGCGATCATCTGCTACAGTTTTGAAAGTGAATCATTTTACGCATTGTTGCTTAATGTCCAATTTTGAGCTTATCAGCAGATCAGGGAAAGCTTTGTTGTATTTTTCACTTCATAATGGAACAAATATTTTTCAGTGGGTGACGACACCGAGCCATTTTAGCAGCTCGGCTCTTAGTTTGCAGCCATGCTGCTGCAATACACACAGGATAAGCTTTGGGATTGGGTTGCTGAAACATGCAATGCTTTTTCTTGCATACATTTTTTCAGCATTAATGGTGCCTTCAAAACTTATACAGACTTAATGCACTAATGCACACCACAAATGCCTGTGTGCTTGTAACCTTCCACTTCACTTTAGGATACTGTGAAAGAAAAATCAGTAAAAAATCAGTAAAGAAATATTGTTTGGTGACGACATAGTTCAATTCATTTTATTTATATTTCTAATTTGCAATAGCAGTCACCTCAAGACACCTTATATTGTAAGATACAGACCCTACAATATCAGAAAGAAACCCCAACAATCAGACGACGCCCTCTGAACAAGCACTTGGCAACAGTGGGAAGAAAAAACTCCCTTTTAACAGGAAGAAACCTCTGGCAGAACCAGGCTCAGGGAGAGGCTGCCATCCTCTGTGACGGATTTGAGTTGTGGGGCCAGAGACAGGATAAAAGACAATTAATAAAATTGAGGTGTATAAAAACACAGATGTGAAAAGAGGTGAGCCACGAAGAAATGCTAAGTCCATCACAAACCAGCTAAAGCCAAGAAAAGGTGCATTTGTGGATCCAATTTTTTCTTTGCATGGATCTTTTTTAATCTTCATTTGTGGACAAAGAATGAAGATCATGAGCCTCCACAGTTATTTCCACTAAAGGATCGTGTCTGTTTCAAATGAAGTGATGTACGATCAGTGACATTATTTTTTCAGTTGACCCAGATGCTTTTTGCATGTGTCCACCCTTGGTTTCTCTATCTCTTTATTTAGCAATTGCAGTATTTTTCTTGCTATGTTTTTTTAAACGCATTGAGCAGATTTAAATGATCTGTAAGATAATTTCATTCTATTTTTATTTACATTTACACAGCAAACTAAGGATTGTAATTTGCACATCTACCTAAATGTTGAAGTTAGGCTTTTTTTTACATGCATTTGGACAAGTATGCGCATTTCAGTGTATGGATGTGTGTGTATGTGTGTGTGTGTATATATATATATATATGAGCAGCTGTGGGCCCTGCGTTTGAACTCTAGCTCACATGGGCAGAGTGAGGGAGGGCTGCAGGGTGAGAAGCCGATAGGAGAGGGGACTGATGCTCGACAAACTCGCCATCTCCCTCTCCCCTTTCATCTCCCTCTCCCAGCATCAAACAACGGACTCTTTCATTCAGGCAACTTTGCAGCAGCCACCCCCAGACCCTCGAGGCCCCCACCCTTTCACGCTGCTTAATTCAATGTTCCGAGAAAAACTCATGATTGGAAAATGACTTCTTTTTTTTTTTATCCTTCTTGTTTTCCGTATCTCTTCTTAAGCATCGGCCCTCTTCCTCTTCTCCCTGACTCTGGTTTTCTGTCTATCATCAAAACAACTCATGTCCTGTAAACACAAAAGAAGTAAAATCCAGGTCAGCCCTCTCCCAGCGCTGGACTACACAGTGATGGTTCAAACCACTTCCAGTGAGCTTTCACTGCCTGATTCGGTTAAGATGCATGAACATTACATTACGATCACACAAATAATGTTACCATGTTTACTGTTTTGAATGCAGTTGATCAGAAAAGAGAAGAGGCAACTACAATGAAAGTTTGAACCCTGAGTAATAAAGATGTGACGACGTCTTCATTGTATACGCCCTACAGAACCTCCTCTAAAGCTGTATGACTTTAAAAAGATGCTATAAATGTGAACCTGTCATAAAATGTCAAAACATATCCTAGAGTATGTTGAGCAGTGTTTGGTGAATGGGACGTTATCAAACCCTGACATCAATGAGCGAATCTCTGAATGTGTTCACTTTTAGAAAACACTATGAATAGGTTCTGTACAAAATAACTAACACAGGCTACACCAGTCCTGCAATAACACCACCTTTCATTAGAGTTGCACTGGAGTTAATCCAATGTTATGATCATTTTAGAGGCTGTAGTTTATCAGAACTAGTTCTATTTTTATATGCTACCAGGTAATCTCCCAGTTTACATTTATTTAGTATGTGTACAATTAACTAAGGTAAGTAGAATATCTTCAGTTGATATAAAATGGCATCTGTAAAACACGGCAGAGGCACTATCGTGCTTTGGGGCAGCATTTCGGCCTGTGGTGTCAGGGATCTTGTCAAAATTGATTGAATTATGAACACAGAAAAATATCATCAGACTTTGATCCACCGTGCAACCATCTAAAAACTGTCTGATTGGCAGCAGCTTCATTTTCCAGCATGACAATGATGACAAACACACTGTCAGTACAATACAAATAAAAGAAACCAGTCATGGACTGGCCCCAGAGCCCAGACTGCAACATTATTGAAGCAGTGACAGAAAATGGATGAAAAACATCCAACAAATAAAGAGAAGGAAACCTGGAAAACTATTCCTGAAAACGGCTTAAAGAAAGCTGCTTAAGAGAGATCAGAGTGTGTTGAGGAATAAAGGTGGTCATGTCAGATATCAACCTAAAGGTTTGATAGAATTATACAAACTCTTTTGGGGCGATCGTGGCTCAAGAGTTGGGAGTTCGCCTTGTAATCGGAAGGTTGCCGGTTCGAGCCCCGGCGTGGACAGTCTCCATCGTTGTGTCCTTGGGCAAGACACTTCACCCGTTGCCTACTGGTGGTGGTCAGAGGGTCCAGTGGCGCCAGTGTCCAGCAGTCTCGCCTCTGTCAGTGCGCCCCAGGGCAGCTGTGGCCACAATGTAGCTTGCCATCACCAGTGTGTGAATGGGTGGATGACTGGTTGTGTAAAGCGCTTTGGGGTCCTTAGGGACTAGTGAAGCACTATACAAATACAGGCCATTTACCATTTTGCCTCATGTGCTGTATTTACATACATGTCTGATTGCATGGAAAGGTACGTTAAGTACCTTTTGCATGGTGCCAAATGAGTGGAACTATACAGAATGATTAACTGTAAATTCTACAGTGTCAAACTCGCTGCAGTTACTGAGTAAATACACTCCATTACTTTCCATCAATTGTGTTTGCACGTATCTGAAAAGCATGTTGTTGTCCTCAGCCACTAAAATGTCAAGCCAAATAAGTTATTTATTAAGACTTTTGTTTGGTGACCAAGGGTAAAACAGTCTGAGAGAATCATTAAAAAATGAACATTTCAGGAAGAAACATCATTGCTGTGCGATGATGTCCCAAACAGCAACCAGCCAGAAATGCAGCAGTGACATCCAAACAAAGGGGACCCTTGTTCCCCGCTGAATTCTTGAACATCATTTTCTACATTTTCCTGCAAATGACTCAATCTCCACATCCCTCGCCTCTCATTCCGCCCAATTATCATTTTTCAAGTGTGTCCCCTCGTCCTACAGAGATGGGTTGTTTGGGAGTTTCCAGATATTACCATGTGTATATGTAGGGACGTGTAACAGAGCTTTCAAAAATTTAACACACACATATATGTATATATAGGTAGATACACATTATATTGTCTGGTATATGCAGAAACTGGTATATTTTTAAAAAATCATAGTAATATGACTGGGTTTTCTTACAGAAGAGACAGATGCAAATGATACAAGGCACCATTGAGGTTAATCTTTCTCTTACTCCTTCTGCATCATCCCTCTTTTTGTACTGCGTCTCTTTTTGCAGTCACAGCTGCAGCTGGGCTCAGCAGGCCATGGATTTATAGGCTTCTCTTGGTGGATACAAAAGGATCATGCGATGCAGCAAACTGCAGCCACAGAATGCATTTATTTCCAATCAATGTGTAAACATTAAAAAGATATTTTCTTATCATTTAATATACAGGCATCTGTTTGGTGACTCACTATGTGCTGCATACTGTTTTACTGTAAGTGGAAGAGGTAAAAGCTTCTGAGCTAACAGCCTATTTTAGTAAAAACAAAAAGAAGCTGCATAAGGGGTTAAACTAATGTCAATAAACAGATGGCTTAATTAATCTATCATGGCAATTGCCAGTTTTCCACTTTTCTTACAGTGATTTCTTTGAGTCTTTTAATATTATGTACCATAGACTAGTTTCTGCAATTTCATCTTATTTTTAAATTGTTGAACTATTTGCCCCACAGTGTTTCAGAGTAGTGAACTCCTCCTCATCTTTTCAAAAGACTCAGCCTGACTGGGAGGCTTTTTTCTTTTTTAAACCACATTGCTAAAAAAAAAAAAAAAAACAAGTATCCATAACTCGAAATTTTGAGTTATTTTTTTGAAAAACAGAACTCCGAGTTCTGTTTCTCCAAATTTCTAGTTACTTTTCTCAAAATGTCAAGTTAATAACTCAAAATTTCGAGTTAGCTCTGCCAATCAGTAATCTACGTGAATGAGGTCACTTTCTTGTTACCCGGAAGCATATGGCGCAGAGTAACGCGCACTCAAAACCGGATTGCAAGTACGTTGGCTGATAGTAACGCCATGTGATTCAGCTAATAACACAAGGATTTCATTATTTTTGAAGTCACAATGAAAATACTCAGCAATCTGTGCGTTCATGACTGGATGTAATACTGGTAGCTTAGCTGTAGCATTTGTAGCTGAGGGCTTCAGCTTCCGGGTAACATGGAAATGACGTCATTCACGTAGATTACTGATTGGCAGCGCGAACTCAAAATTCTGAGTTCTTAACTCGAAATTTTGAGAAAATAACTCGAAATTTAGAGTTATGGGTCCTTTTTTTTTAGTGCCAGAAACGGGCTTCCATACATTGCTGACCTGTTTCCAGTTCATTAAGAGTGAGATGCGGTTGAATTTCCTGGTGCCTTCATGTAATAAACAGCATTTGCCCTTTTCCTGATTTCTTAGGTTTTTGAATGTTTGTTCAATTTAAAATTTTCAGATCGTCCATCAGATTTTAATGTTAGATAACGATAATCTTAGTAAATATAAAATGTAGAGTTTCAATTTGCATTATTTATTTTTATTTATTAAGGGAGGAAAGTAATTGTGTCCTCTTGTTATATCATGACCTTAGCTGACTAAAAATGTTTTTTAGAAAGCTGAACTCAGTTTAACCAGTTACACCCAGGCCACATCTACCACATCACATCTATCAGTCTGGAAAGGGTTACAAAGCCATTTTTAGGCTTTGGGATTTGAGTGAACCGTGGTGATAAGTGTCCAAGAACGCACCAACAACTCATCCAGGAGGTCATAAAATAACCCAGAACAGCATCTAAAGAACTGCAGGCCTCCCTTCCCAGAGTTCATGATTCAACAATAAGAAAGAGACTGGACAAAAATGCCATCCATGAGAAATTTTCTAAGATGAAAACTGATGACCAACAAGAACACAAAGGCTCATCTCACATTTGCCAAAAAACATGTTGATGATTTTGAAGACTTTTGGGAAAATATTCTGTGGCAGATGAAGCAAAAGCTGAATTTTTTGGAAAGTTTGAGTCCCATTACATCTCGTGTAAAACTAACAATTTTTCATAAAAGAACGTCATACCAACAGTCAAACACGGTGATGGTGGTGTGATGGTCTGGGGCTGTTTACTGCTTCAGGACCTGGATGACTTGCTGTAGTTGATTCGGCTTTGTACCAGAAAACGCTGAAGGAGAATGTCCATCCATTAGTTTCTGCTGTAAAGTTCAAGCACAGCAGGTTATGCTGCAGGGCAATGATCCAGAGTGGGCCAAAATTCCTCCACAGTGATGTGAAAGAGTCATTGGCAGCTATCACAAACACTTCATTGCAGTTCTTGCTGCCAAGGGCGGCACAAACTGTTGTTAGGTTTAAAAGGCAGTGACTTTGGCACAGATGGTCAGATAGACTTGGATAGCTTTTTATTCTTCCCTTAATAACTGAAATCATCATTCAAAAACAGCATTTTGTATTTCCATTGGTTATCTTTGTCTAATATGTAAGTGAGACAAATATGCAAAAAAATAAGAAATCAGGAAGAGGACAAATACTTTTTCACAGTTAATCTGTTAATTTATTATGTTTTTAACGTTGCTGTTTTAGTGACGCCTGTAGCATTCTCTCTGATCTCCTTTTTCTTTTCTTGTCATGTCTCTGTGAGTATTCTCCAGTCTCTGTTTTTGGTATCTGAAGAGAATGGATGCCTGCTCAATCAACTGCAAAACAAATCTTTCTTAGAGCATCAATAAAAATGTTTGTCCAAAATGCACAGCACCATGTTTCAACACAAACCCCTCTTATACTGTCATACTGTGGAGGCATGATGATTTGGGCTTTTTTGCAGCCACAGTACCCGAGCACCTTGCATTCAGAGTCAACTACAAATTCTTCTGTATAACAAAGTAGGGACGCTTGGCATAACAGGAGAATGATCCTAAGCAGAGCAGCAATACTACAACAGAATGGTTGAAAAAGAAAAGAGTCAAAGTGTTGCAATGACCCAAAGTCCAGGCCTCAACCCAATTAAAAAGCTGCAGTTGCACCTTAGAGAGCTGTAGACAAATGACCTGCCAGCCGGTACAGAAGAGTGGGCCCAAACTGATAAAATCATGCAGAAAATTATTACTTCAAGTTATTGCTGCTAAAAGTGTTTCTAAGATCTACTGGGGTGCACTTAGTTTTTCATAGAACAGTATATGCACTTTGTCAGCATGTGCAGTAGTTTTGTGAAACATGATCAGATCGCTGTGAAGACATTTGTTTTTAAAGCATGCGGTCACCTCTGAATATCCCTCATTTTTGCAGTTGGTGCAGTTTACTGCACAGCAGCTTCTCGCCATTAGCCTGACTCTGTCAGATAAGAAGAGTGTTTCTTTCTGTGCCTCGGTTAACACAACATTTCCCCTCTGAGAGTCATGTGACAGCTGAATTACATTTGTTTGACCTCGCTTTAAGGAGTGAGTGGCTGGATCACGACTGTGCCTAAAAAATATTTAGGTGTGGGAATTTGGACCAGTGTGGTGGCCTGCCACTGCATAGATCCCACTCGCCTTTTGCAAGTGAAAATCTAAAATATGTCCTGGTTCACAAACAAGTGGAATGAGGATTAAAGAATCCCAACAAAGAACAGCCACAGATAACTAAACGGTCCCTCTCTCCATCTCACCTGGGGCCCTTACCCCATTACCCCCACCCACTCCAACACCAGCACTGCATTTCGACCCACACCCCCCACCTCAACCCCCATATATCAATTTCCTTTAGATGTTCCCCCTCACACAATTGGAGTAACTAGAGTCTTGCCTTTTTGCGGGCGGTGGAGAGATGAAGCAGAACACACAATGGCCTATTCATTTAGGTAACAACACACACAAACACACAAACTTTAAGCACATAGACTTTCATGTAAACACATTGTACCCACATATTACACACTCACACAGCATCCCACCTCACTCCCCAGCTGCAGTAAAAGTCCCCCCAACCCATCCAGCCTTACAAACTGGTAGAGAGAACAGGCGCTTTGGTGGTATAGGCACAAAGATTGGATTCACTGGTGGCCAAAGGGAGACGATTTAAACGAAACACAGCTGCAGGAATTTAAGAATGATAGATGAAAGGAAAACATGAGGAAGAATGATAGATTAAATAATTTTTTATTATCTATTTGAAGATCTCTTGATAGTATAAATTGGATGTAACTGATATGCATCACTCCTATAAAATAAACATAAATTGTAAAAGTTCCATTATTTACAGTGTTTGGCTGTGATGTGGGATTACTACAGGCTAGTTTTAATTTGGAGAAACGATCTAATGTGCAGAATGAATAATGATAATGAAATCAGGATAAACTCCCACAAAGTTCTTGGGAAAGCCTCTGAATCCTTACCGATTCCAGCTGCGCCACTGTCTGCCGGACCCTGACCTCTTTAGGGGAATTAAAGAGGAATCCATCAGTATCTTGGTATTATACTCTCTATTACTCAGACTTGAGTGAATTTGTCAAAAAATATATGAAAAAAAAACGAGTTGATTACATTTGTAATGACTTAATAACTGCACTATTAACTTTGCACCGGATCCTTCTGCAAGGTTCACTGACCTACTTCAACAGGGGGACACTGAAACACCTGCCGTTTGCTGCACAGGTGCACAAAATAAAGAGAAAACGTGATTAGGGTTAGGTAACGTTCTCAGCATCTGAGACCTGGAGACTTACTGAGTGTGTTACTCTTCTCCAACAGTGGCTGTAACATCTTTCAGAGACCTCAGGACATGTTAAATAAATCTAAACAACCAGATTTTTTGCATTGTTTTTTGTTTAAATGAGCCTTTTAGAAAACAAAAGAAACAGTAATATAGTTTTAGATAAAGGTAAAGTGCACCAAGTAACATGCATGAAAAAAGATTTTTAAGTATCTATTTAAATACGAAAAAATACAAAAAATTTATTTAAATACATATTTAAATATGTTAAATATGTAATCTTTGTGATTTAGTTGACTACCTTAATACAGCTAATAAAGCCTTTATTAACTGGTGCAAATAGCCTGGTGCAAAGTCAGTTCAGTTCACACAACTCCCAAAATAGATATGGTGAACTTATTTATTAAAGAAAATGATCTAACATTTGATATCCCTGTGAACCTCTAAATGTAAGTAAATCTGTCTTGATTTAAATTTTAGTTTCATTTGTATCAACATTTAATGACTTTTAGGATGTTTTATGTCATATTCATTCAGTGGGGATGTCATCACAACATTGATATTTAAGCATGAACTATGATTATTGTGTCATTTTTGTATATATGATAATAATGTGTATAATTGTGTATTTGCTCTCCTGATATGTTTTTGAACGAGAGCTTTAACGTTACACCAAAATGTATTTTCATTTCGAATTTAATAATTAAAAAAAACAGATGATTAGACTGACAGCATTAGTCTCTTTAATATTATTTTACATTTTATTGACCTCATTGATTGCGAAATGAAAAACTGCAGAAATATAGACGATTCTGAAGGTTTGAATGTGTCTTCATATAATTTTTAAAACCTTATATATTTTAACTTTTGTGCTATTTCTGCGTAGTGATATACTAGGTTATAGACATATAGAAATAACCTGACACTAAAGACGAGACACAGCATGATATGAAATATCTCTGTGTGATAACAATGCTTAATAATTTAGTTCCTACTACTTTAAAAATTCTAAATTAAATGTATTTTCTCCATTTATCATTTGCTTTGTCCTCTAAAGTATGTTTAACACCGCTGTACAAAGCCAAGTTGAGTCTTAGAGACGATGGTCGGCTGTGAGAGGATAGCATGACCCTGCGGCTCTGATGGGGGTGAGCCCCCACCAACACACACACACACACACACACACACACACACACACACACACACACACACACACACACACACACACACACACACTGCCATGGTCACAGGACTGCACCGAGACTTCTCTTTTGACACTGCCAACCCACTAACTGCCGACCTTTAGCTGTCATCCTAAGAGATGTTTTCATGTGTTTGTATCTCCAAGTTTGACTTCGAAAAACATCTTCACATGACAAAAGGACTTTTATCATTTGGGCCTGTTTGGGTATACATTCATGTTGGGAAATATGAATCGCCCACTGACTGCTTCAGTGCAGGAAAGTACAAGAAACTGCTAAAATGCAGTAAAACGACATCCCTAAGAATAAGAATAAAAGATGAGCCATCATGAAATGTACATTCCAGAAACAACAGTGTTTCCACTGTGGCGTTTTCGGTGTAAGAATCTCGACATTCTATAGGGGATCGTTTCAGTTCACTAGAAAGCTTTTAAAATATTTTTCTAACAGATTTCAGGATGTTATTCAGCAAAAATTGCCCTAATAAAGTTTTTAAATCTAATATGACTTACTTTTTAACTACTTTAATAAAATATATTACTTACGAAAACAATTTAAATAATACAAATAAAGTATTACAATTATTATGATATAAATAATTCTTTCATTTTAAAATGTTATTTTAATTATTTAACCTTTGACGTTTTCCAATAAGAAAATATTAACCGTCTCCAAGACGAAGCCTTGGACAGTAAATACATGTAAGAGAAGAATTCATGATGGTTATGAAAAAGCCACAATGAGCTCTCCCAAGGCAGTCTGTTTAGAAAGACTCGGTGCATATGTGTATCGCACAATGAATGTCTTGTTTTTCTGAATGCTTAATCTATTTCTTTGCTTAATTGAATTTCTCTCTAAACGAAGTGCGCATAATGTCAAGCCATCCATCACCAGGCTATCCGAAGCGCTGGAAGGGCAACATTTTCGTACGAGAAAATAAAAACTAGTCTCATCTTTTCCCAGAAAGACGCCAACACAAAATAGTTCTTAAAAAATTTGTATATCAAAATTATGTAGCTGCCTTTTGTTCTTTATTGCTTCAGAATCAAAATTGTGGTTCAAACATTAAAAAAATGACGCAAATTTCAGAAACCAGCGCATTTTCACAACCATCTCTCTTCCAGAAATTACATAAATTGACGTTTATGGTCTCACACAGAAGTATTTAGCTCTTGTAGAGAAAGGGGCTATATTTTGGGGCTCTTCGCCCCCATTAGCATCATTTCACAAACACAAGCCAAAGCACTCACGTCAACCCGAGGCCGGGCCGCAAATCCTCAGCTGCACAGGAGGGGGGGGGGGAATCCCGGAGTGTCTCTCTCCGCAGGTCCTCGATTTACAGCTTCAGGAGCCGGGAAGTCCCAGCACAGCTCCCCGGGTTGTGTCCTCGGCGCTCCTGGAGCATTTTTTCCCTTATATGCCACAGACTGAGACTCGGACAAAGAGTGGCGGTAGATGGGGGAGACACAAGCGTTTTCCACAATTTTCTTTTCTTTTTTTTTTTATAGACACAGAACTGCTTTTTGTCCCACAGTTCTTTTTTTTAATTTAAGGGAGAAGAGGGTGCTCGTTTTGATCACATGATTACAATTCACCTGAGATAGAAAAAAAGAAGAAGAAGAAGAAAACAAAGGGAGCAAAGAAAGGAGGGGAACCGGGGGAATGAAAGAGGCAACACAGAGATTCACTCGTGGTTAGGATTCCCTTATCACAGTCAGCATTCATGGATAATGAAAAAAAGTGGTGATTTTTGGACTGGGGGCCGGTGTGTCGCATGGCGGGGATACAAGGGGTCATTGTTGCGAGGAACAGCGCTGGTGGTTGTATCCGTGCGGCCAGTTACGTCCCCTCGCCGTCTCTCCTTTCTGCTTACCAGCACTGTTTGGTTTGAAACGCGCGCTCTCTCTCAGTTAGAGGCGCTGATGCAATTATGAAATCCACACGAGATGCAGCACAAACTGCACGAGCTCTGAAATTGGCGCTAACACCTGTGACTCAATCTGGCTAAAATTAAACATGTTAAGCGGTTTGGATCGTTTTATACTAGGCCAAAAAGGTGCCCATTTTATATCCGTTTCATAAGACATGCCTGATTGTGTTGTGGGTTAATTTGTGTTTGTAAACGTAAGCTCCCTATGCGTTGAAGTAAAAGTCAGAGAATATTGCTATATTTCTTTCTTTCTAAACCAAGTGCGCAACTGGTGCGTAAAACCTGCCATTTCCAAACTTATTTGAGGCCTGCATCGCAGAGCGCGTTTAAGTACCGGGTCTCTTTCTGTTCACAAGGCCAAGACTGACGCCCATTTCTTCTCTTAGTAAATAATCCGGACTCGGATCTGTCAGTGCTGTCTGTGAGCATGTTCTGAAATGAAAAACCCCTTCTCCATAGCCACTGTGTTATATAAAGGAGGAAATTTTCTCTCACTCCTTTTCCCCGAAAAAAGCAATGTACAGGATTGAGGCTTCAATGTAGATGTTTCAGACAGTAAATTAAAGATTCTTTTTTAGATAATAATAATAATAATAATAATAATAATAATAATAATAATAAAGCTGGTTTCCCTGCCAAAATTAATACCCAAACACAGATAGCCCAATTTCACCTTTATCGTCTTATCATTATTGGTGTGATGAAACTATGCATCTCCCAAAGTAAAATAATTAGAAATGGGTGCTCATGTACCCAATTACTCTGTTTAACGTAATAAAAAAATACAAATGGTGCGATGGGTCTGGATAGATAGACAGATAGAGGGAGAGGATGTTAAGGAGCTAGAGAGAGAGAGAGTCCCCGGCCAATCAGAGAGCTCAGAGTCTGCGCCAGTATATGTGCGCTGGTCCTTTAAGATCTCTCCTCCGCATCTTTTTCATTTTTTTCTCTCGGGCGCGTACAAGGAGCTCTTTAAGCCCTGGTACAGACACACAGAGCAAGCATTCATACTCGGGCGGCGCGAGCGAGGGGGCTGGGGAGCGAGCGTCACTTTGGAAACTCGGACGGGAACTCACGGATTCTCGTGCTAAACCGACGACCTCCTTTTCCTCATTACTGAAGTAAGGCGCTTAGCATTTCCAACTCTTTCCTCTCTACAGCTGCTGCTGCTCTCTCTCTCCCGTTAGATTATTTCTTTTCGTCAGAGTCCGAAACTCAGACTTATCATGCACTCTTACCTTTCATAAACATGGATCATTGTTTAGTTATTTATGGTGGGGTTTTTTTGGTTTTTTTGTTGTTTTTTGTTTGTTATTTTAGCCACCACAATGATTCTGTTAAACCATGTGAGAATAGTCCTGCTGCCAAAAGTTAACGATGTTGTAGGGCTACAGTAATATCACCTCTCCTCTTTTCAACAAGTGCTGCGAAGTTTTCCAGCCGATTTGTGTTGTGGTTAAAGTTTCATGTGCCGATCGTCATAATTTATTTGGTCTTCAAGTGTTTTCCCCCTTTATTTTCTTCAGGATTTCATCATTAATTAAAGAAAAGTGCACAACAAGCGCAACAAAGGAGACTGCCAGAACTAAAGGCGATTTATGACTCTACACTTTTACACACGTATTAAAAAGTCCGATTATCCCCCATATTTAATCGAGTTATATTTCGGTATCTGGCAGACACTTAATCTTTAGATTATGAACAACAGGCCCTTTTTTTCAAAACCAAATGAAAGCCAGATTTCTGGCAAGTCGGGTGTTGAGTGTTAGTTCAGTGGGTAGCCCACAGTAAATATCCTCAGTAATGTAATAACACGCGTTATCTAAAGGGTGGGTCGAACGCAGTTAAGCTGTTATCAAATAAATTCAGCGATATCTGTTGTTCTGCTGCACATCGGTAGATGGGTCCAGTTGATTTTTTTATTGGCTTTTCCACTGATTTGATCTTGGTTTGATCTGCTAAAGAAAAAACATACTTAACCAATTGCTCGGTGGCGAAAGCAAATGATCCCCGCTCGGTCAGGTGACGCTGCTTGTTTCATTCTTAAGAAACAACGAAAAGGCACCGATGGTGTTCGTTGTTTCGTAAGAATGAAACAAGCAGCATGTACTACAAACACAAGAGACGCGCGCGTAAATGCGCTTTCCTCAACAGTTTACGCACACAGACCTTTAGAGATGTGATGACAGCCCGCGACGTGCCCTTGCAGACCAGGTGGCAACCGAGCATCAAAATACGCTTCGGACAGATGGGGAAGCTGCACCAGCCGCTCTGTTGGAAACGAATACAATTCCTAACATCCAATTAGATGTTAGGCTAATTAAAAGCTGGTGTTGGAAACATGTATTTAGAGTCACAGCGCTCACAAATGTAATTTGAACTCCTGTGCCGTTTGTAAAATTATAGATTTGGTTAATTAATTATAATTGCGCACAGCAAACGAACCGCCAGGAAATGCAGAACATTGATTCGGACATGTAGTGTGCTGCATGATTACAAAAAACTGTAAACGTATTAAAAAAGAAATATGAGGGAAGCGGGGCGTTGAGAGGCCAACCTTTAAAAAAAACAAAAACAAAAACGACCAGAGCGATTTTCTAAATAGAAAACAAATAATCGGACTGCGTGTTGCTCTTTTCCATGAAGTTTAGGACGCAAACTTCCAGACAGGCTGTTGATTTAATGGACAAAACGAGGACAACTTTAAACCTGCCCCTGTTTAACAAGCTAATTTACAGGAGTGCCCATACACACACACACACACACACACACACACACACACACACACACACACACACACACACACACACACACACACACACACACACACACAAGGGGGGGGGGGGGTTATGTTTCCAGCGGCATGATGTATTTATTCAAGAACCACGCGGTATAAATCCGACTTTTGTGCTGCTGTGGTCTCCTATCATTCCAACACATTTTCTCCGGGGAGCTTGCAATAACTGTAAAACAGTAGCTTGTTTTGGGAGCCGAGGCCCGGACCTGCAGGGGGGATGTGCGCTATAGAGGGCCACAAATATACACATATAGGCATGGTTTCACATATCGTGATATCGTGTTGAGTATTTATGTGGGGTTAATGCTTTCAGATTCGGGACGTTTAGCATCTTAATGCTGGATTCGAAAAGAACAGAAAGTTTTGCTAAATCGTGGCCAACCGTACCCAAATCCGCTGCCGCTCTACCTCTGATTTATTAAGCTGATGCTCCTCATCCCTCTGCTGTTTCAGGTCCTCGCTGTTGGATCTCGATCGCGGGATAAACGGAGGAGAGAAGGAAGGTGTAGTCAGGAGGGAAGTAAGAGCGGGTGAGTTTGGCGGAGAGAGTTGCGCAATAGCAGGTAAACTGGGGTCCAAGGTGCGCATCGAGCCGCCTATGATACCAACAACACGGATGGAAAGAACTTTAATGTGGAATCCTCACAGAGTTTTGCAACGGAGGCTGAGAGTAGAGACAGACTGGCAGTTTATATTATAACTTAGATGAGGCCAGAGAGACAGCCGACCCTCCGTGCGTAAACTGCAGAGCTACACAGAAACAAGAACCAGACAGGTAGAGCTGAGCATTTAAGAACAGCTTTTTACATCCTCTGCGCGCCTGGAGGCTTGTGTGAAGGACGATGTCCAGAGAGGAGCAGAGCTTTTCAGAGGTTGAGCTCAGCCCAGGGATGTCTGACGACAGCCGCTCCCTGTCACCGGGTCATTCCTCCGGGGCCGCTGTTGCTGGGGACTCGCCTCTCCACGGGCAGCAGCATCAGCCGCAGCTGGTCGGGCTGGACGACGCGTCGGCGGGTTGCTCCTCCGTCAAATCCGACGACGAGGACGACCGCTTCCCCGCGGGAATCCGCGACGCTGTGAGCCAGGTGCTCAAGTGCTACGACTGGACCCTCGTGCCCATGCCCGTTCGCGTAAGCAGCGGAAGCAAGAACAAACAGCACGTGAAGAGGCCAATGAACGCCTTCATGGTGTGGGCGCAGGCGGCGCGGAGGAAACTGGCCGACCAACACCCGCACCTGCACAACGCGGAGCTCAGCAAGACCCTGGGGAAGCTCTGGAGGTGAGCAGGCCGGTTGCTTATAGTCCGTCTTAAGGCCCACTTTAAAATCCCGAAAACGTCTGGCTCTCACACACAGTAAATTGAATAATAAATTTAGGTGAATTCTCGTTCCACCAAACAAGAAAGAGACGATTAAGCTTTGACAGATTAAAATAAACAGCCACATGAACACCACCGCTCAAGGGTCACAGCTTAAGTAGCTACTCCAGGAATAATTGAATCAGACACTGAAGACTTTTTATCAAAAATGAACACACGCGCGCGCGCACACACACGTTAGTTATAGTTACAGAGGCATCATCTCAATAAACCGAAACATATCAGCTCAAACACATCAAACACACGTTTCTATTTCAGCTTCTGCAGGCTCACAGAGAGGCCACTGTACAGTATATTCACCACTTTGACTCGTGTGATTTAGTGCACACCCTCCACTTAATGTTCTTAAAGTCGAATACAATGAAAGCCAACACAGTTATAACGTGTTTGAAAAAAATGCCTCGCTCTGTTTTACACGTGATATTATCTGTGATATGTTTCCTGAAAAAAAAAAGAAGTATTTTTAGACTATTAGGAGGCAGCTCAGTCTTCTTTCCCGCTTTAGGCCACAGTTCACCAGTTGAGCAGCTCTTGTTTTTTGGTGCAGTGAGTGCGCCCTGGTCACATGTTTCTGAATCCTGGCTAATTCAATTCACTGTTTTAATTCCTGGGAAACATTAGCTGGAAGGAGTTCCCCCCTGGCAAAGTTCATTTAAAGTACATTCAAAGTTTAAGAAGAAGAATGATCTAGCCTTTTTTATAGTTAATAAACTTACAGTTCCCTAATATTCTGAGTCTTTCATTGCTTCATTTGCTTACAGAAAACCTGCACTTCTTTCATTTCAACCTTCTGTCAGGCAGGCACTGGAGAGTCTTTCCTTCTTGGTTGCTGACTTCTTCAGATTGCTCATTATTTCTTACCAAGAAGGACAGAAAAGGTTAAATGCATTACCTTGCAGGGATCATATTAATTTGATAAAGACTTGACCTTGGGCTCAGTCAGTAGTAGTTAATTGACCCACAAACACGATGAACAGGGAGGCTGAGGAGGGTCAGGGTTTTCTCATGCCACTCCTGTCAGGGGTGTAATAGTAGGAGCTCAGTCCCATGTTGCAGACAGGATGCAACTTTGGGCTGTATCATTTCATTAGAGTTTGGCAGTCAGAAGCCGCTGGCAGGAGTGACATTAGATGCAGCTGTGGAGATGTAGCAAATGAAACTATTGCTGCTAACAAAGGAAAATATGTCATCCTGGCAGGGTTGATAGAAATATGATATGAAGGATTAGGAATTATTTAAACACATAACTGAAGATAGGGGACAGACAACATGCCCCCCCCCCCCCCCCCCCAAAAAAAGGAAACCAAAAACCCAAACAAACAAAAAACAAAAAAGTATTGTTAATGTTTTTATAAGACAGAAAGTGGTAACATTATTGGGTGTTAAAGAGCATTTCAGAGGAGTAAAGAGAGGCTTTTGGAATCACTTCTTCCTACTCTGGGATCAAATTCATTCCTTTAACTCTTAATCAACCTTAAATCAGTTCACAGTGAAACATGAACTGATTTAAGGTTCAGAAATCCAGATTTATCTCGTTATGAAATTGAAATGGAAAACAAAAAAAAGAAAGAAAGAAAGAAAAAAAGCCCCGAAACTCTTCAGCATCTGAAATCCTACACCAAGGAAGAATTGGAAAACATTCAGGTTCCAAAACTGGAACAATCAGTCTCCTCGGTTTCTAATTCTTACAAAGTGTTGGTCAGAGATGAGGTGTGTTCTCTGAGGTGCTCGGTCATCCAGCTTCACGGGAGTGTGAAGTGCTTAAATCAAAGATGAGGTAACAAAGCAAACCAGTAAATTATTTCTGTTGCTGGCTCATTCAAAATGAGCGTATTCTTCAAAATCCAAATATTTTACCCTTTCAGCATTTATCATACTGTCTTTCTACACATTTCAAATAAATCTAAGGTTTTAATCATTTGCAAATCACTGCCAGTCATAAAGGTTTATTCTTTTTTATTCTATGGTCTTTTTGCACCATCCTGTAGAATATGTACTGTATTCAACAGGAAAAAAAGTGACTATGGATCTTCGTAACTTAAACGATCAAATTTACCATTTTTCCCCCCCTGAGGCTTCTTAATGACAGTGACAAGCGACCCTTCATTGAGGAGGCAGAGAGGCTGAGGAAGCAGCACAAAAAGGACTACCCTGACTACAAGTATCAGCCGCGACGCCGCAAGAATGGGAAGATTGGTTCTGGGTCAGGAAGCGAGGCTGAAGGCCATTTGGAGGGTGAGGTCATCTACAGCCAGTACCACTACAAAGGCACCCACCTGGAAGTGGCCTACAGTGGGGGAGCCGGGTCCCCTCTGGCAAATGGGCATCACCCTTATGCTGTAGGTGGGCTGCCGGCTCCCGCCCGCTACTCCACTGTTATGCCTGAGTCCACTGAACATGATGACACACGCTTAGGTAATTGTCTGTGAATCTGCAGGGCAAACGAGCTGTAACTGCTTTCTCTTTTGCCACAGGTCAGAGCCACAGTCCTCCAACACCTCCCACTACTCCCAAGACCGAGCCTCAGTCTGCAAAGGCAGGAGATGGTAAGAGGGAGGGAGCCGGGAACGGGACTTCTCGTGGTACAATGGGAGCGGAAGGAAGCTCAGGTGCTGCGGGGTCTGGGAAACCTCATATCGACTTTGGTAACGTGGACATTGGTGAGATGAGTCATGAGGTAATGGCTAATATGGAGCCGTTTGATGTCAATGAGTTTGATCAGTACCTTCCCCCTAATGGGCACCCAGGGGTTGGGCCGAGTGCGGGGGCTGCAGGAACCACAACAGCTACTCCGGCCTCTCCGTACGCCTATGGAATCTCCTCAGCTCTGGCAGCGGCCAGTGGACACTCAGCAGCCTGGCTCTCCAAGCAGCAGCAGCAGCCGCCACAGCAACACCATGGCTCCCCTCTGAGCTCAGATCCCTCCAAAGCCCAGATTAAGAGTGAGGCCGGAGGTGCTGCGGGTCACTTTGTGGAAGCAGCTTCAGCAGGTTCCCACGTCACTTACACCCCCCTCAGCCTTCCTCACTACAGCTCTGCCTTCCCCTCGTTGGCCTCAAGAGCTCAGTTTGCAGAATACGCCGACCACCAGGGCTCGGGGTCATACTACGCCCATTCGAGCCAGGCTCCGGGGTTGTACTCCGCCTTTTCTTACATGGGGCCTTCCCAGAGGCCTTTGTACACTGCCATCACTGACTCAGCCAGCGTATCGCAGTCGCACAGCCCCACACACTGGGAACAGCCTGTCTACACAACGCTGTCGCGGCCATGACAGATAACGAGACCAGAGCGTGCCGGTGCAGGTTCAGCCCCAACGTCAGACCAGAGGAGCAGAGACAGCAGCAGCAGCAAGAGTCGCGCTGGTGGTGTCAGAGTCGAACGAGATCTGGTCTGGGGGGAGTGGGCAGGCACTGGGGGATGCGTCTGGGGAGGCAGAAGGGGGGAAACACCATTCTGCTCTTGCCCAGATGAAAACATGCTGTCACAGCCTGAGGATGAGCTTGGAGCGTGGTGCTTTTGAGGAGCGGTCGATCATTTGCGGCACTCGGTGGAGGAGTCAGAGTTCAATACATCGATAATGCAAATAAGTAAAATAAAATAAAAATCACCCACCCAACGCCACCAGCAGCACCACAGCAAAGCCTTTGGCACTTCTGGCTGTGTTCATGGGTGGTATGAGATCACGTACTTGTCATCGTGTATCGCAGCAGTCCACAACGCCACGGGCAAACGGAGGGGTCAGAGGTGACAGGGACACAGCGAGAAAAAAGCAAGACTTCGATCTGTGAGCGCGACAAAGGAGACAAATTCATTTTACCCGAGATGTTTGTTTTAACGCCAGGAGAACGGAGTGCCAAACTATTTGCCGGCCTTTCACTTCTCAGGCTTGACTGACCTTTTGTCAAACAAACGTTAGCCTTGTATTCCTTTCGAAAGTCAACACAACAAATACTCATGACATACTGTCCTCTCAGAGCCACAGTCGTCCCTTTTTGAATTCAATTTGTTTATGCTGTGTTCACTTAAAATGCCTTTGTACACTCGACAAATGGGCACGGAGGGGAAAAAATGCCATAAATCCATGCTGTGCTTTTGTTAACTGAAGTGTATATTTAGCTTATTGGGTGTACTTGAAGTTGCAAATGTACTTATGTCGATACACACAAACATGACCAAAGTTTTGAGACCAAAACCTGTACTTTTTATAAAGAAGAAACTGTTCTTTTAAAAGAAAGTTTCTCCCAACATAACATTCAAAGCTACCTTACATTTTGTGGCCAATTAGTGTTTTGTTTTTTTGTTTTTTTTTTCTTAGCTTTGACTCAATTCAAAATGCAATCGTGTCAAAAACTTCCTTTAAGTTTGTAGCACAAAGGCACTGACTCATGATGAAAGGCAGTTCTATTCATCTGCTGATAATCCATTATCACTCAGTGTTTCATGACAAAATCCTTAACAGAAACGTACTTGTTGTTTTAACAACGTGCTGTGTTTACTGTACTGTTTAAAATGACTTTTTGCCATTGTTATCCACTGAAAGTCTACAGCACTGCCTTTGTCTGTTGTTTTGTTTGGTTGAGTGTGAGACAAAATGATCTTTTGATTATAGTTTAAAAAGTTACATTGTAAATAATGCCAACACTGAGAAACAATTTCCAGGCACTGAATGTTTTAACGCAGCCTGATGTCAAATAGAAAATGTGCCTTGTCCTTATTATGACTTTACTACTAACAGCTTTTGTATCAGTACTTACCTTTTGATGATTACTTACCATCTTTATTTACACGTTATACCTGTTATTTCTCTTCCCTACATCCCGCATTCTTCTTCACTGCTTCTCAAATATATCTGCATTTTAAATATCTTAACCTATATCTGCAAAAGAGCTAAACTGAATTTCTTTGTTTTATACGTAATGTATATCGGTACTGCACACATGTGGACCATATGCATGCACCACAGCTCAGGCAGAGCTCAAAGTCAGTTTTACTTTAACCAATTACCTCCAGCATAAGAGTTAAGCTTACATTCTCATTGCTACTATATATGTGTGTGTGAGCTATGGGTAATGTTTTTAATTCCACATTTATTTATGATTTGGTTTCATGTTTGCGTGCACATCCTTTCTCTCAATTTCTCATTTGAGCATTTCACATTTCTTGTGTAACTGCGTCTGAATAACAGCAGGTGTGAAAGCCTGAACACGATGATGATGATGATGACTTTGTATTCTGACGTGAAATAAAGCTTTGTTATTTCTGCTTGAATACAAGCTTGCCTCTTGAAAAGTCATAAATACTACAAATGATGAAAAAAGGTTCCTTTTGGTTGTGAAGACCACAAAAACTCTTCTCTTCTGGCTACAAACTGCAGTGGAAAAAAAAACAAACAAAAGCTCACGTCTTTGGGGCATCTAATGACTCAGCCCATGCTGCTCACATTCCCAACATAATCTCTTCAGCTACTGGATAATTCACTTTGGCTGGCTGATGCTCAATCTGGCCACTGGTAGAGGTAAGCTGGACACGGCTGATAGTGACGTGCATGTGGAGGGCGATGAATGAGACTGTGATGCAGCTACCTTCCTTTACATAAACTTAAAGTAATGCAGCCTCGGGGGGCAGGGTTGGTTATGCATGCATATTTCAGGTTCCTTATATTGTGTGTGTATGTGTGTGCGTGTTGTGGGTTAAGCCTGACTTTTAATTCCCTCTTTTTAATCGGCTGTGTGATACTTTGCAAAGACAAAGAGGGCCATTGAAAGGGATCTAGGGGGAGGAGGGAAACATGGGCAATGAGGGAGCGTACCCATAACTGCCTGGCCTGCCGCTTCAGCAGGATACAAAGGGACTCCTACACTCCATGCAGAGACCCAGCAACCCTCGCTATCTAAGCGTCCCCAACACTCACCCCATCCTAGTACAAAAAAAAAAAAATCAGATAGAAGCTGAAATGGGATTCAAATAATGAAAAGGAGAAGATATAGACAGAGTTATGGGATTTTGTGTCAAATGAATGTCAAAGCAGGTGTCAGACAGGTGACTGTTGAGATACTGCTCAAAAGGCTTTATTTGATTCTCGCAGGCAATGAAACGTTAGCTGAGCACATTCTGTTCATAATCTCCTTCGCCTGAGATGTGAAAGGAGGTGGCACGGTCCGCTCTGATGATCCATGAAAAAATAGAACAAAGGCTCTGTGCTGATACGACCAAACTGACAAACGCAAATGAAGAACCAGAGGAGAAACTCCAGAGTGCAGTAATAGATCAGCCTGTGATAATCCAATCTACTGATCAAGTATAAAAGAAATCAATTATAGAGAATCAAATGAAAGTTTGGGAGGGTGCAACAGGTGAAAGAAAGGGAGATGAGACTCAGTTGTGTTGCAGCTATGAGATGACCACTGCTGATCAAAGGAAGTAAAATGCAGTTCAATTTGTTAGTACAGGGTTGGACCTTCCTGAGATGTTCCTCTGAGATTCTGGTCCATGTTGACATGACAGCATCACACAGCTGCGGCAGATGTGTCAGCTGCACATCCATAATGTGAATCTCCTGTTTCACCACATCCAAACGAAGCTATACTGGATGGTGATCTGTTGACTGAGGAGGCCATTTAAGTACATATTTAACATGAAATTTCCCACTCGTGGGACTAATAAAGGTATCTTATAAACTTAGAAACCATCAAGATGATTTGAGCTTTTTGACATGGTATATTATCCTGTCATGATAACATGTCCAATCCTTTTATCTCCATCCACAAAGGAAAGGAAATGTTCAGCAACACTACTCAGGTAGGCTTAGTGCTCAAACGGGCCTAAAAGCTGCAAAGAAAATAACCACCATGCGATTACATCACCTTTTTTAAATGTTCTTTTTATATTTTTTTTATTATATCAAATTCTGATCATCCAATCAGAATATCACAGGAGAAATCAGGAAACACTTTTTTATGAGCTGTGCAAATTGTAGCCTCAGTTTTCTTTTCTAAGTTGAGACTAGTGGCACAGGTGTGGTCTTCTGGTGTGCATTCAGACTTTAGTTGGTTAAGTGTTTTTTTAGCTTTTGCCACATTCCTCTCAGCTTGCCTCTCACCTCTGGCCATTCTCCTCTGTATCCCCTAGAGATGGGTGCGTGGGAAAATCCCAGCAGATCAACAGTTTCTGAAATACTCAGACCAGCCTGCCTAACGCCAACAACCACGCCTCACTCAAAGTCACTTACATCACCTTTCGTCCTCATTCTGAAGCTGAGTTTGAACTCCAGCAGGTCATCTTCACCACGTCTGCATGCCTGAATGCAATGAGTTGCTGCCATGTGATTGGCTGATTCAATATTTGTGATAATGAGCAGGTGAACAAGTGTACCTAATACAGTGGCCAGTCAGCGTATATCTAGGAAAGCAATAAGAGAAGTCATGTTGTAAAGGACTGAAAAACAAATCAGACAAATGACAAACAAATCAAGTAGGAGGTGGAAGTTCCTGATCCAGCGAAGGTCTCGGGAGATTGTAGTCATTCCCTCTGCTGGAGGCGACCTGATATTGGCCTCCCTGTGTTGGTGCTGGTGAGCATCACGAGCCACCCTCTCCAGCCCATGAAAGAAGCGCAGCATCACCCCGAGGCGCCGTCTCCTCCAATCAAAAGACTCATAGATTAAAGCAGTTTTTCACACATTTTACACATAATTACTAATACCAGCGCCAACTGGCTCCTGCCTGCTGATGCTCAGAGGTCACAGTGACCGACACGCCTTTGCTTTAAGTCGACTACAGAAGAAAAAAGACGAGTTTCTTCATCAGTTTTATTACCAGCTGCATTTTTTTTTTCCTTTCAAATCAGTTCTGTCTTTACATACATGTCACGGAGCTCCCACAAACACACACACAAGCAACATATAATCCGCTCGCCTATTTACTAGAGTATCATCACACACTGCCTCCTACATGAAATCCTTTAATCTGCTTTCTCACAAACTTTCTCTCTGTCTTCCCGCATTCACTCGCCGTCTCTCTGCCCGGGCAACAACCCATTTCTCCTAAAACAATACACTGACTGTTTGGCTGCTTTGTGTTTATGGAGTGGGGCGGGGGGAGCCACACACACCATGCATCATGACTGTGACAATACTTCTCCGTGTAAACATCAACACCCACTGTCGGAAGTGAGGATTCTTACTGTTATCTATCGATCTACTACAGTAATGTGTGCATTTAGTGCTTGTTGCAGTAGGATTCCTAAGTCTTTATGACTTATGAACCCAGAGAGTGTAACTTCACCCTCATTGTAAACCTCTGTTTACATTTCATAGTGTAAGTAACATAAATCAAACTCTTTATACAAAAATCTTTATTTATAACAATAAAACTGTAATTTCACTACAATCACCTCTTTTCAAAAACACAAATACTTCATAATACAGGATTCCTTTATAAAACTTAAGTGTTTGACTGAGATATATCTCCCCCTTGTGGCTCTTAGAAGCATTGCAGCCGCTAAAACAATTGAGTTCAGTGGGTACCAGATAAAAGAAAGACGAAAAAATGAGCTGGGTTGTGATGAACACTAAACAAATAGTTAGAGGGGAAAACAATAAGTAAGTTCACAGGATTATGAACTATAAACAGCATACTAATTTGTTTTGCATTATTTTGAGTCTTTAAGTAGTCTTATGCAGTACACCTCATGTTTACAGTCACTGGAGAATTACAGCGACTGGATCTGGGAGTGGGCGTGAAGGAGACTCCTCCACTGGGTTTGTGTAGCTGTAAAACCAGTTAGGGTGGTGGCTGTGAAGCAGCTTAGGCTGATCTGTCAGCGTAGACTGCTTCATAAGATGTTTAATCAGTTATGATGAGCTCGTCGCAACCCCAGTCCTCGTAACTCCCATCGGGAAGGTACCTGCGGATGATGATGGGGATCTTTCTGCTCCTGTCAGTGAGGACAAAAAGACAGAGATACTGTTACAGTCACCTGCTCTTTAAATAATGTCACTCACACATGAAAAAGAGAAATGACAAAAAGTCATCAAAGAAAATTATGGCTTACTTTAGTTCTTTCATAGCTATCTGCAGCGGGTCTGTTTCTCCCTCCAGCTCCACCATAACTGGAGCACACATCCTGTTGGAGACAAGTCAGCAGGTAAACCACATCAGTACAGTGTTAGAGCCTTTTTTCAATGCTCAGTCTACAAACACCATGTTTTCTTCTTTTAGATAATTGAGGGTTAGTATTTAAGGAAGTCTGGATTAATCACTGACAGGTGGAAGTGCCTTAAGAGGAAGCAAGTCATTTTTGATTGTGCTTTACTTTGTGCCGCAGAGTTTCCTTTCTCTTTTTTAAAAATTGAAATGGTTTGTAGAAGGTAAATGAGAGGCATATACTACAAATTAAGTTCAACATAGCTAGGTTTCCCTGCACTATCTGGCTTGACAAAACCTAAAACCCCAGTCAAAGATGACAGGTGTCATCACAGAACTGTTTTTGTTAACTCAGGCTCTTTGTGTGCTCACATATAAGAAAGGGGGCGTCTGACACGATGTTTGACTCTCCTTTAGCGCAGAATGGGTCGAGTGAGCATTAGAGACATTTTTAAGTTCTACAGGTAGCATTTACAAAACATCTCACTTCAGCAGAGAATCTATATCACATTTACAGGCTACTGGAAATAAAAAATTAAAAAAAATCAGTAAAAATGTGGCACTTCTGAATGATTATTGCTAAGGATTGTCTTATTGCATTGAAGTCACACTGGGTTAAATATGTACACTTGGGTTTTAAGGGGTATTTATTATTTTCTTCTTTTTTTGGGTTGTATGGAAGCCCCAAACGCAATTTCATTGTTCTTGACAATGACAATAAATAAATAAATAATAAAATAAATAAATAAATAAGATTTTAAACTAAAACTTTAACCACAACATGTTGCTGACCAGGTTGTGTATTTAGCATAAGTTACTGTGGTGATCTGGCCAGGTCAAAGGAAAGCCATCTTTGTGACACTGAAAACGCTGGCTTTAGCCTCGTCTTACCTTGCTAACCCATTAATCTCACTAAGGTTAAGATCAGAAGGTGCTCACGTGAATCCAACTATCATCTGCAAAACATGAACTCTAATCACAGGTAAACTGATATTTCTGGTGCTAAATAATTTTATATTAACATGACATTAAGTGCACCAGCTTCACTCAATTATTCATAGTCCTTACCTTTGCTCCTACAAAAGACAAAGTAACACAATGTACTATACCAGAAAGTCAGATGCACTCAAATACTGCAGTACTCTTTTACATTACCTTTCAGCATAGTTCTATATTCAATGACAAAACTTGACAAAAGGACCAAAGAAGTGTGGACGAATATTTTCAACATCTCACTCTCACCGACTGTGGTGCCTTACGACCCACTCTGACAGTTATGAAATGCTTTGCTCTCATAAACACAAAAGTGGAAACTCCTATGTCAGGTTTTCTTGAATATCGGCAGACTGGTGTGGGAAACATAACCTCTGTATCAGTTGGACGTGGAACGTCAACACCTCCAGCATGATTAACCTTAAACCTAACCGTGAAGCCGTAAATGACAATGAAGAAACACTCACGCTATCTGGAGGGCTCGTGTCCCCAGCACTCTGGCCCTCTCGTATTTGGTCATGTACGGAGTTGTGATCCTCTTCTGGTTTGCCTGCTGGCCCTCTCCCGCGGGCAGGATCTGCACGTTCTCCTGGTCATCCTATTCACCAGAAAACAACCGACAATAAACATGATACAAAGGCAGCGATCAGTAGTGCTAAAATAAAACTGACGACAAACAACAAAAGCAAAGCAGTGTCTGTGCTGTCCAGTTAAGAGAATCATCAACTTACGTCTTCCGCGTTTTCGAGATCATCTAATCCCTCATCCTCCTCGGCATCATCAAAATCTCCATCATCGAAGCTGCAAATTTGACACAAAGTTTTGTTTTTAAAAGACAATAAATAGATTCTAAAGACAGCAAATTGTCAATAAGTTTATACAGAGCACTTAGCAGTGTGGCTAACCGCGTTAGCTACAATGCTAGTTCGCGCCGAGTTATAATAAAGAAACAAGCATTTTAATATGAATTTCATCAAAGTGTCATCATTACTTACTTATCTTCGTTGTCGGACATGTTTTAACCTAAAATTTACGTAAAATATTACTCAAACCGTAGAAGAAAGTCAACACACTTTGTTGTTAACACGGACCCACATGAACGCTACGAAGCTTAAACTTCCGGTGGTTTGGTGCGCTGGAAAATATTCCGGATGAAAAACAGGAAAAGGAACTTTCTTTCCACTTGTACTCCAGTACAATTACATTTATTTATTGTTTTTAAATCCCCAAAAAACAAACAACAAAAAAGTTGATTGTTGTAATTTAAATAAATAAATAAAATTCGCCATTTGTCGTACGAGCGGTATTTCTGTCTTTTTCTCTCTTTATTTTTTGCAGTCCTGTCAATGAGCCTGTAGCTTTTTATGACCCTTAATTTTACTGCGAAATAAAATACAACAGTATTAATACAGGAAAACATTCTTTTTGTTTGAAACTATGAGAAACAGATAATTTTCTTTGTTAACATAAATGCAGCTGCTGTCGTTCAGCACCACTGAACGACACAGGAAATCTTTCCTGCCTGTGGCCATCTCCCTGTACAACGCATCCACTTAACACACTGGTTACTGCTACAACTACACGTTTCTTTTCCAGCTATTTATTTATGAGTGACTTATGTATGTATATATTGTACTATTCTTAGTTAGCATATTGTCTATCTTGTCTTAATGTTGGTTTATGTTTATGTTGGTTTATAATGGAGCACAACAAAAAATAATTTCCCCCAGGGATCAATAAAGTATTCTGATTCTGATTAAATGCAATTTAACCTGGGTTTCGTTTAGACTTGACAGCCAACACGTTTTTCTCCCTTTTTCATTAATTTTCAGACGTCAAACAAACTTTCAGAATAAGATCTACTAGAACCACAAATTAAGACTCATATTTTGAGTCACCAAGTATTTTCAGCCTCTGCTCTTTATTATTTTCCTTTTACTTAAAATCATAGTGAAGAAAAAAAAAACACTGCAAAATTGAGAATGAACATAATCCTACATTACTGGTGTGTTAACAGGTACATTGTGCATGTATATTAAATATTTTTTGTCTGTTGTTTTGAATTCAAATGCACTACAGACAGTACTTAACACATGAGATTTATTGCACACTTAAAAAACCCCACGAGTATGTGATCATACAATACCATAAAAAATAAGATGATGATAATTTTTAGAGTGAAAAAACACATTAATAATAATGCATATATCGTGCCAACTGAGAACAATACAAATTGTTTGGTGATGTTACTGAGCTGGGCTTTAACACATAATTAGTAAGCATGTACTTAATAAGTGCATATTTCATACTGTTCACACATGAACAATGAGAGCTTCTGACACTTCTTCAACTCTTTTTATCCACAGAGTTCTTCGTGCTTTCTTCTTTGTGGTTCAGGATTTTTAGTACTTTTGTAGGCTTGAAATCTTTTTTGGGCTTCCTTAGCTCTTTTAATCCTTCTTTCTGGAAGTCTGAGAAGAGACGAAAGAGCAGCAAAACAAACATTAAGCAGTAAGCAAACATTGACATAGAGCATTATTTGTGATCCAACGAATCAATTTCTTTCTGCCTTCGTCATACAGGCAAAACAGAAGATACAAAACAGTACCAAAGAGCTTTTATTAGAAGGCTCGTTATCTTACCTTTGTTCATTACATCTTCCCAAAGCACGTTATTTTCTCTCTCCCTAATCAGAAAAACAAAGTTGCACTCAGATAAAATGTACAATGCAAAAGCATAATTGATTTTTTTTCCTTAAGTACCTCTGTCTGTCCTGATCCAGGCAGCTGATGATGTGGTTCCTCTGTTCAATGATGGTGACCAGCTCATCCATCAGCTTCTTCTCTTTATCTCGATCCTCCTGACTCCAGTTCTTGTCTGTGTGTGCAGATGATGACAATGAAAGTTCAACACAATGAGATTTCATTTAACAAATCAGCGATCTCCATTGGATTCCACTGATAGGATAGCAACAATATTCTTATAGAAACATTAATTCATTTCAGTGCCTTTTAAGAGTCAACTCAGAGCCTTCTTGTAGTGTTTCTTGTTCTTGTTGCACCATTTAGAATCAAAAAGCATGTCAGGATCCAGTGTTACTTACCAGTCTGTGAATGGCAAAAGTATGTGACCCTCTAAGATTAACTGGTAATTCAAATATGTGATTAGAAACAAGTGTTTTCAGTGACAGACGTAACAGTCAAGTGTGAGCTGGTGTTTCTGTTTCTCATCAGGCTTGAAAAGTTCACAAAACCATCTCTAAACTGTTTGGACTTCCACCAGTCTAGACTTACAGTAGCGAGTTTTCAAATGGAGGAAATGCTGGAGCATTGTTACCCTCCACAGCAGTGGGTGTGTTGTAGCGCGGGAGGTCACAGAGGAACAAAGGTTAGTGAAATCTCAGACTCTGTTCCCTCACAGTGGCCAAAACTAGATCACTTTCCCAAACCAATAAATGACCAAGTCTATTACTATGTCACGTTTGTTTAACTGGGTCTTCTTTCCTTCTTTTAGGATCATCATCTATTCTTCTTTCCAGCTGCTCCCTTTAGCACCGCAGTGTCTCATCTGCCTCATTAACACTCATTTCTTCCTTCACTACACCCATGAATTTTGTCTGTGGTCTTCTTCTTAGACCATCAGTCTTTGTCCTCTCTGTGGAAAAACAAAGTGCTCCTCAACACCACAAAAACTAAGGAAATAATGGACTTCTGGAGAAACAGACCCTTAGCCTATCACATCAGCAGGGACTGTGTAGTGACTGAAGTTTCTGCGCCTGCATCTGGATGATGATTTAACCTGGAAAACCTACACAACTGTGCTGATCAAGACGGCACAGTGGCGACTTCACTCCCTGAGGTTTCCTGAAAAACAATTCCCTAGCCAAGGAGCTTAAAGTGTACAGGCGGAACTGTTTCCTGGTGTGGTTTGCAAGCTGCGCTGCTCAGGAAACACTCCAGAGGGTCATCAGCGCAGCACGGAAAATCACCGGCTGTGCTCCTCTCTCTAGGACCTCTACAGGTCCTGGTGCCACAGTAAAGCCCACAGTATCCTGATGGGCACATCACACATCCTGGCTGTTACCCTCAGGGAGGCGGTGCAGTTGGAACAAGGCAAACAGACTTGAAAAACAGCACATCTCCCAGAACTAATAAATGAACACTGAAGAGTTTGCCTCCTTTCACTAACCCGTGCAACCAGTATTCACAGCTGTGAACAACAGTGCAATAATAATGACACACACAGACATACATACACATTCAAACACACACTGATTGAGATAGTTAGATTGCCTTCTGTGCACTAAATAGGACTGCATACAATTTCACTGTACTTTTCTTACATGATCATAAAGATTCTACACGTCTAAACCCTCTAACTATATCTCTGAACCGTGTTGCAGCAGGTCTCGGCTTGTAAACATTCCTTTTCACCCTTTCAGCCATGCTGTCACAAATCACCCCTGACACGCAAAAGTCTGATGGCAGTTATGTCAACTTTCTGCTAAAGACCTTTCATCACGCCTACAGAACCTTGGATAAAATAATATTGATCCCTGAATTATTTACAGATCAGTAATTCCCGTTAATGTCAAATACAGTGGGTGATAAAAGTGACTGAACAATGCACAGAGCTACATACTAACCCGGTTTATTAAAGAGACACCGGAGGTCGTACTCCACGTCGGTCTGCCTGTCCTCCAGCTTTTTCTGCTTTGTCCTGAGAAATAAAAATTACACATGTGTTTACGATGCTCAGAAAACACGGAAAAAAAGAAAAGCCGCACAAGTGAAAAAACGCTTACAGATGAACCAGCTCCGTGTCGTGGCACATCAGAACATGCCGCTCGTGGATAAGACAGAACCACTCCATTAGCATTTGTTCCTCCTGTTTATCTGAAATAAAAAAGCAGGAAGTGTCAATGTAATGGTATTTACACAAAGCGGCTTCACAATATTGAGAATTTTGTGCCAATAAATTATTTTATTTAGTACGAACCATTTTTGCAGCCTCTCAGGTTCCTCTCCAGTTCCACTCCTTTTCCCTCCAGTGTCTCCAGATGTTGATCCACTTCTCTCATCTGCACCTGCAGCTCTTCTGGGGAAGTGCACTGATCTGTCTGCACCTGTCAAGCAACAAATATCACCAAAACTGAAGACTTCAAAAAAGAAATAATTTCTTAAATAAATCACACACCAAAAAAAGTGACTAAACCTTGTTATTCTGGGTAAACTACTCAGTTTGCTCAAAACGTCTCATCTTAATGAGTCTGCATCTACATGACACAAAGGCACATCTAGAAATGACTCAGAATTAGATTTTGTGGCCTTTGAGTTTGTTTTAAATCCAGCTGTTGTACCTTTCTCTTGATGAGTGGGAATCCATGGCCAGGTGCGGGGCCCCGACAAGGCGAGAGGTCCTGAACGGTATTTGATTTGGATAATGTGGGTCTTTGAGCCTTAGGATCGTTTTCACAGGAAGGCTGAAAATAAAAAAAAAATATATAATATGGAAAACTGTAAGAAACGCCATATGAGACTGTCCTCTGGTAGAACGTGAAACGCGCATTAATGTTTGGCCTTTATTGGTTAACTCTGATCTCTTGTCGTACCTTACTTCGCCACGATGTGGCAGCTTCATCCGTCTGTGCTTCACCGACAGGTGCAGAACGAGGGTCAGACGCAATGGCTGGCACAGAAAGACTTCTGGGTAAAATGCGACTCTGTCTTGATGCAGGAATGGGACGCGGACCTGCTGCTTCTGTCACATCTGACGGAGCAATCTGACCGCCATCTCCACCTCTTTCACCACAAGGTCTCTCTATGTTAGTATCTGCAGTCAATTCTTTTACTGGGTCAGGTTCTGCAACGTCAACACGCCCTCTGAGATCCGGGCTCTTCTGTGGGAGAGCTTTTTTTTCTTCAGCCTCCTGCGATGCCAAGGTGCTGCACTCTGACTGGGTAGCTCCCAAAAAAGGCTTATTTTGGTCTTCAGATTCAGATTTAGCAACCTCGCTTTGAGAGTCGTCCTCCTGCACATCTTCAAAAGGATTTGGAGCAGGAACTTTGGGTCTTTTGGACGACCCATCTAAGTTAGAAGCAGATTTGGATCGAAAAGTGGGAAGTGGAGGTGGAGCTGGAGGCAGCTGTGTCCAAGGTCCCGGATGCACGAGGGCCATCCATGGATGGCTGCTTTTCATTTTAGATCTAGCGCTGACTGGGCTGGTGCTATAGAGTATTGGAATATAAAAACACATTGAAGAAAGTCAGTTATTAAGACCTTATCTCTTGTTCCATTTTATGAATGGGCATTTTCTTTTATTTATTTGAATTCCACCACAGAAACTTTGCACCTATATTTCAAAACACACGATGTGCTGTTAAGTCTGTTGACTTTGGCCACAAAGGGAAGAAAACATCTGATTCAAATTTGGCCCATCTCCCCTTCAAGGTCATCTGTTCAAGCCTCTCTATTGTAGTTGTTTTTAGATCCTAAGCCAAGAGTGTCTGTGATGTCAGAACATACCTCAAACCTGTGTAGAGCCGGAACATCAACGTTTTTGTGAGACTGACACGTTTCAGACGGATTTGTGCATTGAGAATTTGTAACCCAGGATCAAATCCAGGTCAGTGCAAACTTTTACTAATGTGGCCACACTAACGCTCACTGCTCGCTCAATTTAGCCTCCTGGAACTTCCTCTTCTTTCCCAAAATGCTAAAGAGCTCCAAGGTAAGAACCTTGAAAAGCACCCTGGCCAATATTAAATCAGGTCTGGGTTCATATTTTTATTGGCAAATGTGACAATTCGTTTTTCAGCATTTAATAAATAATTAGATACAAATCAGGAAAGATGCATGAGAAAAGACAAGTGCGTGCCAAAAGGAAGCGATGAACAGGTTGTTTTTGTCACACTTACCCTTGAGGCGGACTGGCTGCACATTTGCTTGGACTGGATAAACCACCTGCAGAGAGAAAGAGTGAGGAAAACAAAACACATAATGATTATGTCTTAACAGAGAAACAGATATAAGACCAGAATACACGCAGAAAGCAGGAATGTAATAATTACGACTGAACAGCTACAAGAAAACAAGTGTGCCCGTTTACCTGCAGCAGGGGAGCTATTTACAGTCTGTGAACTTCTGATCCTGGCTGCAGGAACAGGGCCTACAGAAATCCGCCTTGGTGCTGGAACAGGACGAGTCCTTCCATCTATCCTTTCTGTCCCGCCTGTTTCTGCTGTCTTGCAACTCAGTGTGTCCTGTGACTCGGTTTTCTTTGTGTAGTTAGGGACGCTGGTGATAGGCTGTCCACCCAGAGAATAACAAACTGTCTGAAGTTTACTTTGAGATCCAGTTTGCCTGCTGACGTCGACGTGAGTACCTTTACTGTTTGTCGCATGGTAAGCGCAGATCAAGGAGCCAGCGTCACTTCCCTGCGTGTAAGACTGTGGTAAAAGAGTTGCATGGCACACTTTGCACCTGAAATACAAAAGAGAAATCTAAATCTACCAGATCTACTGAATCAAGAGTGTCAAATATGATCAGATATTACTGTATTACAGTACTTTTCAGAAGAATTGAGCCTGATCTCATTTCTTCGTATTTTGCTAGGAAAGTGGGAAACAGGCAGTGAGATTTATTGGAACATGCAAACAGGAATAGTGCTCCAGGCTTTCTCAAGGACATTCAAAGCTCTTCTTTTGTTCAGTTCTCTGTCAAGATGATCCTGCACTGCTTCAATAATGTTGAGGTCCAGGCTCTGGGAGGCCAATCCATGACTGTTAGTGTTCTATTGTTTGTTTTTCTATCCTTCCTTAAGAATGGCTTTTTGACAGATACTCGTCCACCGAGACCATTTGTGATGAAGCTTTACGGAGCATTAGATGGAGCAACTGAAGGTCCAAAAGTATGTCTCAGATCCTGTTTCAGGTGGATGGATTTTTTCCCCATTTCTGAAGTCCATGGCTTTTAGATACTTTTCATACTGTAGATAGTTTATTGGGTCTTTAATGTATTTTTTATGTCACACACCTGTCCAGTTTCCTCAAACCTACTGCACACCATGCCGAGATATGTCTAGTTTTCAACTAATAACTCTTTCTAAACTGTGCAAAAATACTATTTCATGCCTGCAAACTTTTCTATCTCTGGCATTTTGTTGTTGTTGGTAGATTCAGCTAAATAAATGGGAAATAATGACGTACCTTTGCCACAGGATGCTAGTAACAAAGTGCCTAAATATACAATTTAAAACTGGTTCTTCACCAAGTAGTGTGTGATGCGCAAACACAACACTGTTTCATCCGTTAATTTGGGTGGAGTTTTTATGCTGGAATGACTCATAGGCCAGTGTTGAGCAGTTTAACCATGAAATTAAAAAAACAAAAAAGAAAAACAGCTACAAGGACTTTACTAAAAATGAGCAAAAAAGCAGCCAATGACCAAAGAAACTGAAAAACTATTGCTCAAGACCACTTTTAAAAAGTGACAAGAAATTCTGGCTCCATGGAAACAAAATATAAAGAAACCTCGAGGTGGCTTAACACTTTTGCACAGCATTGTGACCTTCTGTTACCTGAAACAGCTGCGGTGGTAAACTTTTCCATCTATTAAATGCCTCTGTATTAGGTGCACGGGCTTCAAACACAAACTGCACACAGTCTGCGGCCTCGCATCAGAAACATTTTCCTCTCGACTGGTTTTGCTGTCAGTCAAGCTCTGAAAACAGAAGAGAAACCAGTCGCTCAAGTGACAACCACAGAGATGACTAAATCAGAACCAAAATAGCCTGTGAACATTCACCTTCATGCTCTTTGGATGATGGTAAGTTTTGCTCTTCGAGAGGCTGTGTGAGGAAGTGCCGTGCAATGACCACAATTTGGCAGGACCTGCTGTAAAGTCAAGATAAGACACGCAAATCACCGTGCATGCACTGTTTCTTTGAGGACGGGCCAGTCTGATTTCATTCACCTGACCTGAAGAGTGAGGGATAACACTGCATCCAAAATATTAATTCAACTGTATATGTTTGAGCAGGACAGCAAACCTCAGCCTGAAAATTTATGCTAGCATCTATAAAAACAACAACATAAAATTAAGGGCTACAACAGGCAGATTATCTTAAACGCACCCGAAGACTTCCCATTGAAGAAGCAGTAGTACTGAGCAAGGTAGGAGATGACGCTTAAACGATCGGGCGCCTTGGTGGAAATCATATCCTTCGGATGCAGGAAGGCAGGGATACCCAGCTTTGTTTCTGCTATCTCAAACGCCTGCAGGCCCACAGGCGAGAAACAGGGAATGAAAGTGAATAAACCGAAACAAAGATGCGGGATGCTTTCGTTCTTGTTTCCAATCAGAAACTCACCAGCTTGTTATTTTCATAAGCATTATCTTTGGAGAGGGACCTGAAGTCTCTGGAGTAAAGTGAAGAAATTGGAGAGATTCAATTAAAAACAAAACAAACAAACAAACAAACAAACAAACAAAAAAAACCCAAAAACAATAAATGAGCGACAAAGTTGATGATTAACTACATAATGAACTTTTCTAAATACAATAGAAGCAAAAAGCATTAAAAGATCAGAGATGAGATGATTCCAGAGGAGTGGTTCAGTGTCAAATAAACCAAATTAACCGATTTCAGGCCAATGAGACTGGACAAAAAAAGGGTTAAAAAGAGATGCAGATTAACCAAAGTGCACACGAGCCCCTCTGTTTCTGATTAAACAGAAACAGATAGGGGTAAACTGGAGTTAGAAAGTCAGAAGCAAGGCACACTTCACTCCGCACAGCCATGACAGCTCTGTTAACATATGGCATTACTCACATGAGGTCAGGGCGGTGTTTGTGGATGATAGCACAGAACGCAAGTCCATCTGTGAATGAGGTTGACATGTTAGTTATTTCCACGTCGGGATAAGTGGCGCATGTGACGCGGCACCACTCCAGCAAAACTCTCGGTGATGCCATTTCTCGTGCAACTTTTCACAAGTGGGCAGGGAGCAAGCAGAACATGGCACCGTGTCAGAGTCGGAGAGATCAGATACAAGTGGTGCAGGTCTGGCTTTTTTTTTTCGGAGGAAACAGGAAGCAAAGCATCTACCTTTGCAACTATTTCTCTGCGGCCAGACTTGCACGTCGTGGTGGCGAAGCAGCAAGAGCAGGAAGGAAGGAAGTTTATGTTTTCCCCCCCTTTCGTGTTGTTTTTGTCAAATATAAACAAAGGCAAGTAAAGCGACCGCGCATTGCTCCAGCGTTTCAAACCACGACCACAAGTCTCCTACTCGTTTCAGCTCGATGCTATTTCCTCCACCGCAAAGATGCACCGAGCCCCTGAAGTGAAGCGAACTGTTAGAGAAACACTGCCAGACCTCTGGTCTGTTACACGGGGCTGATATTTTAAACTTAGTCCAGTTATTAGCTCTGCAGTTGTGCTCCACAATCTATGAAATGCCTAATAGCTGCCACTGGAGGGAGACACAGAGCTGTTCTTGCCGCCACTCTATAATTAGGAAGAAAAGGTTTGTAATTATAAGTTTATTGTCCGGGTGCAAACTTGACAGAACGATTCAAAAATGGCCGTGCCTTTTTTTGCTTATTCCAATCCACTTTTACTACTTTCCCCGCCCCAATTTTTTTATGGAAGAGAAGCTTTCCTTAGTCTCGGACCACAAATAGATACTCAGTCACATGAGTTGGTATTGTTGAAAAAAAGAAAGTAAGAGGAAAAGTGTGTAAACCTAACGTAAATAAATAAATAAACATCTAAGTGAAAGGTTAGGCTTATTTTTTTTAATGCTTTGGTTTGAGGGAACGCAACTTCCGGTATGTTCTTCACACGAGCTCTTTGTCCTATGAAAATTACTTTACTAGAAAGGTTCGTATTCAAATTATAAAAAATATTTTAAAATACTTTGATACAATCTATTATGCAAATAGACTTTGTAATTTCATTCAGAAATAAAGTGAAAATTTTAATTTATTGTGTTTGAACGGACGTTTTGATGTGAAATAGAGCAATATTTTAATATATGAATTATTTGATAAACAGTGGGGCAAAAAAGTATTTAGTCAGCCACCGATTGTGCAAGTTCCCCCACTTAAAATGATGACAGAGGTCAGTAATTTGCACCAGAGGTACACTTCAACTGTGAGAGACAGAATGTGAAAAAAAAAATCCATGAATCCACATGGTAGGATTTGTAAATTATTTATTCGTAAATCAGGGTGGAAAATAAGTATTTGGTCACCTCAAACAAGGAGAATCTCTGGCTCTCACAGACCTGTAACGTCTTCTGTAAGAAGCTTTTCTGTCCCCCACTCGTTACCTGTATGAATGGCACCTATTTGAACTCATCATCTGTATAAAAGACACCTGTCCACAGCCTCAAACAGTCAGACTCCAAACTCCGCCATGACCAAGACCAAAGAGCTTTCGAAGGACACCAGGAAAAGTATTGTAGACCTGCACCAGACTGGGAAGAGTGAATCTACAATAGGCAAGCAGCTTGGTGTGAAAAACCAACTGGGAGCAATCATCAGAAAATGGAAGACATACAAGACCACTGATAATCTCCCTCGATCTGGGGCTCCACGCAAGATCTTATCCCGTGGGGTCAAAATGATCATGAGAACGGTGAGCAAAGATCCCAGAACCACACGGGGGGACCTGGTGAATGACCTGCAGAGAGCTGGGACCAAAGTAACAAAGGTCACCATCAGTAACACACTACAATGGCAGGGAATAAAATCCCGCAGTGCCAGACGTTTTCCGCTGCTGAAGCCAGTGCATGTCCAGGCCCGTCTGAAGTTTGCCAGAGAGCACATGGATGATACAGCAGAGGATTGGGAGAATGTCATGTGGTCAGATGAAACCAAAGTAGAACTTTTTGGTATAAACTCAACTCGTCGTGTTTGGAGGAAGAAGAATACTGAGTTGCATCCCAAGAACACCATACCTACTGTGAAGCATGGGGGTGGAAACATCATGCTATGGGGCTGTTTTTCTGCCAAGGGGACAGGACGACTGATCCGTGTTAAGGACAGAATGAATGGGGCCATGTATCGTGAGATTTTGAGCCAAAACCTCCTTCCATCAGTGAGAACTTTGAAGATGAAACGAGGCTGGGTCTTCCAACATGACAATGATTCAAAACACACCGCCCGGGCAACAAAGGAGTGGCTCCGTAAGAAGCATTTGAAAGTCCTGGAGTGGCCTAGCCAGTCTCCAGACCTTAACCCCATAGAAAATCTGTGGCGGGAGTTGAAAGTCCGTGTTGCTCGGCGACAGCCCCAAAACATCACTGCTCTCGAGAAGATCTGCATGGAGGAATGGGCCAAAATACCAGCTACTGTGTGTGCAAACCTGGTAAAGACCTATAGTAAACGTTTGACCTCTGTTATTGTCAACAAAGGTTATGTTACAAAGTATTGAGTTGTATTTTTGTTATTGACCAAATACTTATTTTCCACCCTGATTTACGAATAAATTCTTTACAAATCCTACCATGTGGATTCATGGATTTTTTTTTTTTATTTTTTTATTTTTTTTTTTCCACATTCTGTCTCTCACAGTTGAAGTGTACCTCTGGTGCAAATTACTGACCTCAGTCATCATTTTAGGTGGGGGAACTTGCACAATCGGTAGCTGACTAAATACTTTTTTGCCCCACTGTAGTCAGAATTATGTATTGCATACCACATACCAAATATTATTAATTTTACTATATATATATATAGATATATCTATATATAGCTATATATAGATATATAGAGATATAGATATATATATATATATAAAATACAGATGAGATAGATCCTTTACTTGATGTATTACAAATATCGTAGTGCTTTCTATGTCATTCAACTCTGTTTTCTACGTGTCCATCCACTTCTCGCGAGATCGAGGCACCACATAAATCTCGCAGTTATGGCTGCGCCTCCCGATGCAGAGAGTTTGGAGTCACGTATCAGTGAGTGTTTTAAACTTATTCTCCTGCGCCCGTGTTGTCCGGGGACCCCGACACTGAGAAGTTACTATCCGTGAGTTGTTGTAGATGACATGAAAACTCACCGTAGCTGCGTTTGTCCCGTTAGAGGGGACTCGGACCCTGCCGTAACACCCAGGATGCTAACCTAGCTGCGGAGCTCTACCTTCCAGCTGTCAACACAGCACAGACATGCTGGCTTTGGATTTACGACTCTATAGCTAAACCGGGATGCTGGGGGCAAGATCGTGGGACCCAGAATTTGCATTCACATAGGATAGACTGTGATTAAAGCAAACCTGTGACTTCGTGGAAAAGCTGGAGAAGACACTGACACGACTGTGACTGTCGACAGCAAGCTAGCTAACCTTACACTCAGTTAGCACCTGTCCCATGTAGTCTGCTTGATGACATGCTGGGATACACTTCTAGCCTGCTTAGTCCAAGTTTTGTACATTATATTTCGACAAGACAACCTTTATGTTTAGTGAAAGACCTCATGCACTCCGTGGCCAGTATGTTAAATATTTGTAGTTCTTTTATGAACATAGCATAAACGTCCAAAAATGATTAATAAAGGTTGTAATGTTTACTTAAACTGCCACAAAGAAGCGTTTTAGAGGCATTTTGGCGGCTATATTTAGGCTGTGTCGCTGTGCTTATATTTCATTAGTTTTATATGGGTGTAATTAACTGAAGGAAGATACTAGGACATTATAACAACTCGCAGTAACAAAATCCGAAAACATAAGCATTTAAGCATAAAAAATAATAAGATTCGGAAAGGTTGGTAACATTTATACATTTTTATGTGATATCCCATTTCAGACAGAGCCACAAATCCACTAAACAGAGACACAGACTGGAGTAGCATCCATGCCTTCTGTGACCAGCTCAACAATGAGTTGGAGGGGTAAGAGCTGGCCCCAGGGCCAAGACATTATTTACACATCATTACATAATTATAGTCTTACTGAGCCTTGTGATCATGTCTTCAGAGATATGTTCATCTTTTCTACAAAAGGACAGTTTTTCTTCTACAACATTGGTAACTGTAGCTATATCAACACATATATTATGCCAATTTCTAGTTGTTTTTGAAAATGGCAAGGGTAATAGAAATTGAGCACAGATTTTTTTGTTGTTGTTGTTGTTTTTGTTTGTTTAGGAAAGAGCTTTTGTCAGCAGTCATTTTAGAATTTTGAATAATTTTATGCATCATTTATTTTAAATAAACCACCCCCAAAAATGTGACATGTTCATAGACCGCAGCTGGCCACCAGGCTCCTGGCCCACAAGATCCAGTCTCCACAAGAGTGGGAGGCCATGCAGGCATTACTTGTAAGTTCAGATCAGAATCAGGATCTGTTCAGTTATTTTCAGATGCTTTAGTTTCAGCTTTTGCCATTTTTAGATTTTTTTTTTTCCTACCCTTCAATTTCAAGGTCCTGGAGACTTGTATGAAAAACTGCGGGAAAAGGTTTCACAGTGAAGTGGGCAAATTCCGTTTTCTCAATGAACTCATCAAAGTTGTTTCTCCCAAGGTAGGACTTTAGGTCTCTTTGTGTCTGTGCCTCTTTGATACAGGTCTTTTTTTTCCTTCTCTCTTGTTGTTGAGCTTTTTGTGCAAATGACCTGGGTTTCATCTCCAATTTAGTACCTTGGAACACGGTCCCCTGAGCCAGTTAAGATAAAAGTTTTGGAGTTGATCTATAGCTGGACTTTGGCGTTACCAGATGAAGCCAAGATTTCAGACGCTTATCAAATGCTGAAAAAACAAGGTAAGAGTCGATCTGTCATTTGATGAATCCTGTCAAAACCCATTTTTAAAGAGTAATTATGCTGAACTTGAAGATGAAGATGCTGTAATAGAGTTGAACATTTGGAGCTGAAAATTAAAGTAATAGGCCCACGTGGATAAAATGCCTTACGTTGTAACAGATGAGGTAAATCAACTAATGAAAATGATTAGACACATTTAAATAACTCAAAACCTTCATGTTCTCTGCTTGTTAATCAGGTATTGTTAAACAAGATCCTGAGCTGCCACCTGACAAGCTACTCAACCTTCCTCCACCCAGACCCAAGAATGCTATTTTTGAAGATGAAGAGAAATCCAAAGTAAGGACTTTCGTACTAAAATATATGAATGAGTTATGTAGATGTGATGAACTAGCATCTGATGTTCTTCCTCATGTGAACTCTGACTTTCTACTTTGTCAGATGTTGTCTCGCCTATTGAACAGCTCGCACCCCGAAGACCTCAAAGCCGCCAACAAACTCATTAAGGAAATGGTCCAAGAGGTAAACACTCTTTCCTTTTCCTTCCTATTTTCTTCACCACATTCATTCGGTGCAGCGATGTGTGATTTTTAGGAACAGGAGTAAAATGGTGCACTCAGAGCGGAGCAATAACTGAAAGAGGAAATTGGGAAATTGCCCTGTGGGTGTTTCCGTCTTTTGTACTCATTTCATGTCTAACAGGAATTAGTCTTTGCTCTCATCCATGAACCTGAACTGATTTCTCCCTGACCTTGCTGCGCTCTTGCTTTACTGCCTCTGGCTGTGTTTGTTGTGTTACAGGTCACCACAGTTTGGTCTGTTCATGACTGTTTCCTACATGTGCACTTGCTTTTGGCCAAAACCCGGTATGTGTGCAGTTTGTGAGTTTGTGTCTCGTTGGTTTTAGGATCAGAGGCGTGCAGAGAAGGTGTCAAAGCGGGTGAATGCCATTCAGGAGGTAAAGGAGAGCGTCACTTTACTGACCCAGCTTCTGCAGGACTACGACAGCACGGCTACGGATCAGAGCAATGCTGAACTCATTCAGGTGAGAAAAAGACAGATGCTTTAAATCAAAAGATCACACTGTAAATCAACCTGAAGCCATCTCCATTTAAAGTATTTTTTAACGTGGCGTGTGTGCTGTGTGGTCAGGACCTGTATCAGCGCTGTGAGAAAATGAGGCCAACACTGTTCAGACTGGCAAGTGACACGGAGGACAACGACGAGGCTCTGGGTGAGCTTAGTTATTATTCATCTGCCACTGAATAGGAGCTCTCTCCTTTTTTTCCACTATCATATCACTCAAGTGATGGATGGAATGAAAAGTGAGGGAATGGTGATGGAATGAGGAAGTAAGGGAAATTTTTCAAAGGAAGCTACCAAAGAAAAAGTGAGGAAAGTAGACACAGGGACAAATGTTTGTAGTGAGTTGTATAAGAGGCTGGACACTGTGGAATGAGAAAAAAGGTTTGTACCGACTGACTGGACGGAGCGATCGACCTGGAAAGGGTGTGAGTCAGGTTAAGGGAAATGTCCTAACAAGTGAAGAGTGTGTTGAGAAGATGGAAGGAGTACTTTGAGGAGCTGATGAATGTAGAAAATGGGAGACAGAGAGGAGGAAGTGAGGGCAACTATGAAGAGTTGGTCCAGATGACATAATTGTGGAGGTGTAGAGATGTCTAGGAAAGAGAGAAGTGGAGTTTTTGACCACACAACCCTGGACAGTGAGGTCGGATCTCAGAGGAATGGAGAAGTGTTCTTGCTTTTTCAAGAACAAGGGTGACCTATAGATGGTCTAAAAAAATCTCTCTCATAGTATTTCTTTTTTTTAAAGAAATAAAGTGATGGTTTCTATTAGCGCATGAATTTATTTTTCTTTTTTGGTTCAACAGTTTATGAGCAGTCTTTCTAACAGAGACAGGCGATTCTGATTAAATCCAGTGATAAGGATGAGCACTTTGTCATCTTTCCTCAGCGGAGATCCTGCAGGCCAACGACAGCCTGACTCAAGTCATCAACCTGTACAAGCAGCAGGTGAAAGGGGAGATTGTAAATGGAAACAACACATTAAACACACAGAAACAAACCGGTGGGTGAAGCTTTGAACACTAAAGAAGCCAAAAAGATTTTACTGTGTTACAATGAGCTGTCTAAAAGAATCTTTTAGTGAAGGATCAACAGTACTGATGGATTTCTCACAGGAGGAGGCACAGCGCTGCTAGATCTGTCAGGATTGGACACGTCACCACAGTCGCCGCCTTCCTTCCCAGAGTTTCCCACTCCCACAGACAGCCTAAACCCTCCCTCACATGGGGACATGGGGATTAGTCTCCTTGATGACGAACTCATGTCGCTTGGTAATAAAACACGTCAGACAGGCGTATGTAGCATACAACTTAAATCTCAGAGTCCTGAATGGAAACTGAGGGAAAGAAAACTTTTGTTCCTAAATACTACAACACTTTGCACCTCACACAGGTTTAAGTGAAGGAACACACACCTCTAACCCCGCCTCACAGCCTGAGGACTCCACCGCATGGGACTCGTTCCAGGTGAGCGGTGGAGAAAATCTATTATTGCATCTGTGAAGCTCTCATATTTTTTTCCTGTACTCATTTTTTCTATTTATTTATTTTTTTAAACTTTCAGTCCTCTGACAGCATAGATACAGATATCGCAACTGCGCCCAGTCTCCTTTTGAGTCCAGATCCGCCTCCCCACTCTCAGCCTCTTTCATCTGGCTCCACTCCTGGGAACTCTGCCTTGGATGAACTGGACCTGCTGGGAAAAACCCTGCTGCAGCAGTCTCTACCTCCAGAGGGCCTGCAGGTCAAATGGTACCTAACAGGATTTGAGCACGATCACATTTTTGCTGAATTCATAGGAAAAGGCTTCTAGATGGCCATAATACTTTTGTAGTTTTGTAGTTTGGACAGCATCAACATTGAGTCAGGAGTTGGTTAAACTACCGTTTCTGGAAAAAGCAGATCAAAATCATTTAAGAGCTCAGAGCAAAAGTTGACGCAGAGTTGCTCATTCTTCTTCTCTAAGGGACAAGCAGCAGTCTAAACCGACTCTGAGAGACCTCCAGAACAAGACCGGGACAAACATCGCTCCAAATCCAATTCCAGCTTTTACCGCTGAACCTCCTGCACCTGTTCCCAACTCCCAGCCCAGCCTTAAAGCCACACTGCTGGATGTGTCTCCCTCTCACACTGAGGCTTCTTCTGCAGACGTTTCTCTGACTGACGTTTTTGTACCCTTAGAATCCATTAAGCCCAGTAAGTAAACGAGATCACTTATTGGTTTTATACCAAGGAAGCTTGTTTGGTTTTGAGTGTTTTGGGTATATGATGAACTAATTTCCTTTCTTTCCTGTCTTTCTGCAGGTAGTCTGTTACCTGTAACTGTGTTTGACAGCCACAGTCTGCGGGTTCTCTTTCACTTCGCTCGCGACTCTCCTCTGTCTCGACCCGATGTTCTGGTGGTGATTATCTCCATGCTTTCGTCAGCCCCTGTGCCTGTCACCAACATAAACTTCCAGACTACTGCTCCAAAGGTCAGCACTGATATAGTCCAAGGCCTTTGTCCCCTCTGTCAGATGGAGTAAATGAGATCCACAGCTGCTGATTTAGTGTCTCAGTTAAAAAAAAAAAAAAAGAGAGAGAAACAAAACAAAACCTAATGTTGTTTTTATTTATCAACTGCAGACGATGGCCGTGAAGCTGCAGCCCCCGTCAGGGACGGAGCTCCCCGCTTTTAACCCCATCCTCCCTCCTGCTGCTGTCACACAGATCTTGCTGCTAGCAAATCCAAACAAGGTAGGTCCGGATATTTCACAGAATAGATAGAAATGTCCTTGTGATGTCTGGCTGAGCAAAGGCCAGAAAAAAAGAGCCTTTAAACTGTTCAGCAATAGATAAGTGCAGCATATTTTCAGTGCTGATTATCTTGGCCAAGGTTGGAAAAAAGAATTACAGATCTAGAAAAATGAAGCCCCAACTTAATTTAATGAGAAAGCAGAATTAAACACAAGCTTGAAAGCAACTCTGCACTGGGCTGTACCCCATTTAATTATTTCTTTGGACTGTTCTTTTTGTACAGCATTCCACTTTTTAGCCTTTTAAAAACAAGAAGTTAAAAGAAATTCCTATCCCAAAATTATTTTGACATTCATGCCCATGATTAATGAATTTTAACAAAAACTACAGATGTGACAGAAAATAAGGAAAAGCATAATGGGTCCATTTGAATCCCGTCATCTGATGGGAAGGTCAAGGAGCCTGTCATTCCTCTTGTCCCAGAGCATTAATCCAAGCTGTCATACTTAGCCTCTCTCTGCATGTGTTTGTGTCTCAGGAGAAAGTGAAGCTGCAGTACAGATTAACCTTCACCATGGGAGAGCAGGAGCACAGCGAGAGCGGCAGTCTAGAACAGTTTCCGCCTCCGGAGAAATGGGGGAACCTATAGCATTTAAACACAACCACAACCTGACAGACTTTCTGCTCTCAGACTCGCCCCCACCCCCTAAACTGACTCCTGGGCTGGAGGCCTGCTGAAACCTTTTTCCTTTGCAGTCATGTTGTACTTTCTTTGACTGGTATTGATTGTGTTCCTCTGATTACACTCATGCGCAGTCAGTGTAATGTGTGTACGCTTTGCTATAACAAGTCACGTGTCTAGGTCTAGTCTGCTGTATGTGGTTGCTTAAACAAACCTGCAACAGCTGCTTCATAGTTGTTGCAGTTGTTTTTTTTTCTTTCTTTGTTTTTTTTAAACACAGTGCTACAAAGGAAGTAAACTACAACAACTGTGTGCATATTAGGTTATTTGGTGTACTTTATTTTTCACCTCAGGCAGTCGAAATCCATTATCAGCTGTTTACCTTCACATCAGCATGCTGCGGTCGGTGAAAAATGGGACACAGTGCTTGCAAAACCCAACGTCAACACAAAGCGACTCTTAAGTTTGCAAAACGAGGCTGAACTGAATCAACTTGTTGTGGTGTCTGTTTACGTTGATTGCTTTTCTTTCACATTGACTGAGTGCACTTTGTGATCACAGAGAATGATTGTTTTAACACTTTTGTTTTTCTAGCTGACCCCTCGAATCTTGTGTAATGAACAAAATTTACTGTTAACATCAAAGCTGTGTATTTTCTGCCATATGTGCCTATTTTGCAGTTCTAATATTATTTAAAGTTCAGTTTTCTTTTTCTCATCTGTTACATGTTTGTCATCTGAGGCGTGCAGATTCAGATACGTATTAATATAGTCATCTTTAATACGCTATGAGTTCAATTTTGAGATTAGTTTGACATTTGAGTTGTTGTGTAAGCATTTATTCGGAAAAATGGAAAACTTGAGCATATGCAAACTGAGCTGCAATCCGGTGCTCTGAGCGCGGTGTCCGTCTCAGACGTGTTCAGATCGTTTCTACAATCTGCGATGCATGACAGCCATGCTGAACACTTCCTCCCACAGGATCCCGATCACATTCCACTGCACTAATTTCCAGTAAGACTGCTTTGTTAAATGCCAGATATAGCAGTTCTGTTATGTACATTTGAAATGTGTGAGAGCATAACACTGGTAAAATGGGGAAATAAAATTTATTCTTGGTGATCAAAAGAAGTGTTCAAGTGTTTACAGAAACACACAAACATGTCCTGTACACCAAAGAACTTTATTAAACATGAAAAACAAATTTAAAAAGGGGACTTACTGTTTGCTAGGAAATCTCATTCATCACTGCTGCAAAGACCAGACCACACTGGTGATCCTCTAAACAGGTAAGCCTCAGGAGATTTGTTAGTAAATACAAACTTAGAAATCACTAGTTGGTAAGGCCTCAATTTGCACCTACATAACGAGATCGAGGTAAAGCTCAAAGAAAAACACTCCAATGTGGTAAAGGTTTTTAACCCACTTTTTTTTTTTTTTTTTTTTAAATCACATCAGGATCTGTTTTTAATATTTCAGAAGGATTTTTTTTGGCTTCCAACAATGATCTGAAACAGAAAAAACAAAATTAACTTCAACACCTACCTTTGCCATACCTACACAGAAAATAACACTATCAACCTCTTGGAAGTAGCTCACAAAGAGATTCACAATACAAAACAGCAGCTTTGCTTTTTTCCATCCAATACAGCTGCAACAAACTAAGCTAAACGAACACAGAATTGCTTTAAACCAACTTTAAGCTGAAAAAAAAAGTTTTCCACGCAAACACCTGAAGCCAGTCGAAAACTAATGTTGAAGAAATGAAGATCTCTCAGTCAACTAAAACATGCTTTTAACTGGAATGTTGGAAGAGCGATAAAATGAAAAATTCAACACAAATCTGCCCGGGTGTAGTTTGTGTTGTGCTGTGTAACACTGATGCACATACGACATCATTTCCTCCCAGACAGAGATGCCGGAGGAGGCGCAAACTGGAATGGCGAGTGCCCCATCAAACCCATCATAGGCTGTGGAGGGTTGAACTGCTGAGCCATTAGAGGCTGAGGGCCTGATGAAGGAGGTGGGGCATTCCCCGCAGCGCTGCCTGCTGAGCTGGAGCCACCTCTGGAGCTGCTGTTATTCTGGTACTGGTCATAGGAGCCGGAGCTATAACTACGTCCTCCATCCCTGCTGCTGCGATCTCTGTAAGAAGAAGATTGATCCCCATCCCGGTTGTTTCCGCCGCGGCTGTAGCTGCTGCCACGGCCATCCTTTGAGCTGCTGCCCCCACCAGCAGAACGCATCCGACGATCACACTCATCCTGGTACATCATGTTGGGATTGTTTGAATTGGAGTTGCGGAAACGGGAACGGCCACCTGGGAATTAAAAGTTGTAATGAAACTGCTAGCTCATTCATTTACCCAAGCATTTGTTTATGTGATCAATCACTTGCACCCTTAAATACAGTCAATCTATCCTTCACATACTACCAAAGCTCATCCCCATTTAGGCAAATCAATAAAGACTCTTCTGTGGTGCAGAGAGCTCAGCAGTTAAACGGTTTAAGCAACACATGATGCTTAAACCGTTCCTCACCTCCTCCGCTGCGTCCACTGTCGGCCAGCTGCAGCAGTTTGGGATTGATCGCCTGCCGGGCTTCCTCCAGGACCCGGATCAGCTCTCGGGCCTGCCGGAGGTTCCCCGGAGTGAAAAAGGTGTAAGCGGTGCCTTTGTTAGTGCTGCGAGCTGTACGCCCGATGCGGTGGATATAATCCTCGGATGAGTTAGGGTAGTCATAGTTGATGACAAACTTGACATCCTCCACATCTTTGGCAGCAGGGGAGAAGAGGTCAGTAACAGGGAGGGAAAAGATGCAAACAGAAGTCAGATCAAAACTAACGCTAATTGACTTTTACATTATTTTGAGTGTTCATTAATTTTGTCTTTTAAAATGGGAACAGTCACACAGACAATAACTGCAAGACACCCATCGTCCTCTGAAAGCATCACTTACCAGTCAAATCATCGGCTATTTGTACTCTGCACGCATTTAGAAAATGACCTAACGTGCCAATTAGAAAAACAAATAATGTAGCAGAGAAATAAAGTATGTGCACACATGAAAACAGGTTACATGCAGTCAAATATAAGCTGCAAAAATAAGGAAAAAGTTGCAGTATGAGAATTTGGATAAACATTAAAAAAGAAACAAATTTTCAAAGGCTGTGACCCTAAAATTAAATATATAATGTAGAGAAATTTCTGACAGAAAAGATTAACTCAAAGTTAAGAGGTCTGTTTCTCATTACAGTTGATGAAGGGCTCAGAAAACGCTGCTGATTAGAGAAAATGGACGTCTTGTTTTGGAAGCATAATGACAAAGACTGGCGGAGGAGGAAAAATAGGGAAGGGGGAAGGGTTAGGTACAGTACTTACCCTGTAATCAGAGATTTAGGGATTTCCCTCTCTGTCCCCCCACCCATCACCAGTCATGGGAGGTCTGCAGGGGTAGGAGGAGAGCGCACCGGACAAATGCAGTCCCTTCTCCAACCTCGCCACTCCTCCACAACCCTCCCAAAGCTGGAAGCTGTCTGGGCCAGAGCTCCAGCTGGACTGTGCTGGGTTGCGGTCTTACCCTACTCCTAACTGTGCTTCTTCGTGTGTCCTAGCCGTGATCGGCCTGGAACCATTACTGCTGTTTCTAGAGGAAGAGGTCAGTGGAGAGGCCTTCTAGATTCTTTTATGTCAACTTCAAGGATCTCGTATCCTTGCCATTTTTTAGATTACAAAGAAGTGGTGATACTAACTTCTAATTAAGAGATTGGTTAGTGAAAGAAGTAGATTTTTTCGAACGGGCTTTGACTAGTGCTGCTTGCTCCAAATGCCTCCTAGGTCACGTCAAAGGGCAGTGGTATTACCGAGCCCAGCTTTTCAATTTTCGTAACAAGAAACAGACACTAAAGGAGGGAGGACGTTCTCTTTAAGAGAGATTTGGGAGTGGGCTCTGCCAGGGAATGTGCTCTAGTTCTTATGATGGTATTTAGAAAGTCTGACCTGGTGATCTGGTGTGATGTATACAAAGACAACAGGCCAAGGAGTTCAAGACAAAGGGGAAAGTGAAAGCTGTGGGTTCAGGGATAGAGGTGAAAGGGACAAAAACGGACAAGTCAGAAATGTTTAAAGGCAAACAAATAGATAAATAAGAGACCAAAATGAGGGGGGGGGGTAGTGAAAAAAAGAAGAAGAGAAGGAGGGATGAGAGAGAAACAGGCAGACAAATTAAGAAAGACAGAATAAAAAGGAAGGAGAGTGAAAAGGAGGGAGACTGATCACAGTGAGGTGGCTCCTCCAGGACTCCTGCCAGCCAGGACCAGACATGACGTCCTCAGAGGGAGAGGTTGGCCTGGACAGCCAGTGGTGGGGGTGGTGTTGGGGGCTGGCATCAGGGGGCAGTTCAGAGGGAAAGTCTCCAGAATAGCCGCCCGTGCCCGGCTGCTTTCCACCCTCATTTCCTGGCAGGTGTTTCTGTCTTTATCGTCTTGTGACACACCACTGCAGCACATCTTCACAAAACTGTTTTCTATTTAAGTGCATTAGCTGAAAGTTCAAATTTAGGCACAATTTTATGAGTTTGTTATTGAATGGACTTGAATCTCCTCGAGGACTTTACGGGAAAGTTTTCTTAATCCGTTACAGCCGTTAGATTGAATACCGGCTGTGAATATGAGTGAATGTTATCAGCAAGTGCTTTGGGTTCATCCCTCTGTTGATGGCATGCCAAATAAGAGTCCAGCCTCCTCCACGCCCCCTTCTTCGCCCTCGAGCATACGATCAAATTTTGGAAGCCCAGCGGCACCCTGCGCTTGCCACTCCCTCCCCGCCCGTCATCACCCAGGCTGCCAGTGTCCTGGAAGGCGGGGGGAGAGCTTCATTAGCGGGCTCTTTGTTAAGTTTTCAGCAGAGACGGCCGTGTCTGGGAATCAGATTAATCAGGCTGTCTTTCTCCCCAAGACAGCTTTCGATTTGTCATGCCTAGGTCCGGCTGCAGGCTCCCGAGAGCCTGTGTGCTTCTAGTTGCCAGAAGAGAGACTTGAAACAAAAACAACACAAATAAACAAAATGAAAAGAAAACAAATGAACACAGAATTAGGTTCAAAGTTGGACTGTTGTGCTGTAAGGGGCTGCTTGGCTAGCCTCTCCCCTTACATCGTCACACTTCATTCAACATCAATCCTTCGTTCGGCTTTCTTAGTGTTTCTTTAATAAAGCAAAGAGACTTCAGTGTCTGGAGGAAAGCCTGCTTCAATGACATACTTCTTAGATACACACTTTATCTGAGAAGCAGCGCATGTGTTTGTGGTTGGCCTTTGATAAATTTACTGTGAATAAAAATGCAGACAACAGCCAGATCAATATATACTGATCATTATCATTCTAAATACTGAAGAGGGAAATATATTGCATGTATGTGGGGCTATACTTAGGAAATTACTTGCTTTATACTTGAGCACACATGACATACCAAGCCCACGTGAGGCGACGTCAGTAGCAATGAGGATGGGTGCTTTGCCACTCCGAAACTCTGCAACATGAGATGAATAAGAGGTGATTAGGATCAGCTAATTAATTTAATTCAGTTCAGTTTGTATAATTATGCAAGCAGAGCCAACACATGGTTCAGGGCAGCACAACACAACAGTACAAAGAACTGTCGTACA